>NW_010103509.1:585-16780 GCF_000699245.1 Pterocles gutturalis | reverse complement strand
CTGTTGTTTCTTTTAGCTGTCATGGTCTTGAGAAAATTCAATTAGGTGACTAGAGAGTCATCCATAAACAAAAAAAGACAGCCACTTCAAAAGTCTTGCTAGAGAAGCTGAGGTGGCTATCCAATCTGA
Organism: Pterocles gutturalis; assembly: GCF_000699245.1. Lineage (NCBI taxonomy): Eukaryota > Metazoa > Chordata > Aves > Pterocliformes > Pteroclidae > Pterocles > Pterocles gutturalis. The sequence continues at coordinate 16,651 of NW_010103509.1, read as the reverse complement.
ATTGGAATCAAAGCTTGACTTGGTTTCATCAATGATGTTAGATTAGGAAAAAAGAACTCTCCGTGCTAAAAACTTGTGAATGATCTAGTGCAGATTATAGGTGTAAAATGAGAGTCCTAACCTCTAGTGTATCTTTAATAAAAAATAATGCCTTTGTACATAGGCTATTTGAGGCAAAACACAAGAATTGTACCAACTGAAGGATATCAGACATTGTGAATTTTAAAAAGGAAGAATTATTTTGAAATAACTTTCTCTCAGTGAATTTAATCTTAAATTTTACTTCCCGTTTTATGAACTCCATAAACCTCTTAACTTTCTTGTAGAGTAGTTATATCCCATCTGGGATAGGCTAGGACTGCTGTGGGAGTTTGCATGTATTATCCCCGCACAATGCAGAGGAGAGAAAACGAATGTTTTAAAAAGCAAAATACTTTTTCTCCTACTGCCTCTAGACATTCCAAACTATGCAAGTTATAATTAAATGCTGTAGCCTACATTTTTACTTGTGGACCTTCAAGCTGCCAGTCCTTGCAAAATGGAGGCTTTGCCACTGAGCTGGTGCAGTGGAAAGGGACCTCTTCTAGATCTGAGTAATAGAGTAAATAACAATAGTTTCATGCATTTTAGAATTAGATATTTTTGGATTATGCTACTACCAGTGCAGTTTTATTAACACCCTTCAGTAAATAAAGAAAATCGTATAAATGAAGACTTCTAGGTACTTGACCAGGAGGCAGTACAGTGGGAGTAACTAAATTATATAACACTTTGTGCATCTGAGCTCTAAAACCACATGTGGTCACCTTTCATCTTGTCTTTAAATTGCAAGCCCTCTATTGCTGTTCTCTCCCCTCACGCGTCCTTACTCTGTTTTTTATTCTAGGTGTTTTTGTTCAGATAGTAGTCCTAATGAAGTTGCCTGCTTTTATTATAATTAGTTTATTGCAATTTTATCAAATTGGAATGTGAATAGAAATATAATTAAAAATTTACACAATCATATCAGTAGAGTTCTGGGCAGCTCAGGATAGTCACAAGACCCAAAAGCAAAATCTGCCCATTACTTTGCTCTTAGTACAGCATTAGAATGAAGACTGAAACCCCAGTGTTCTTGCAGTCTATACTGTCCAGAAAATCTCCTTGTGGTCACAAAAGGAAATTTGACAGAAGATCCACAGGGTTTTAACTGATACGGGTTAAAAAGTAAATATTTTTAAGTAGGTGATCAATGGATGTTATTAATATACATTCACAACAGAGAAGAATGTAATGCAAATGACAATTATGTGTCAGACCCTACTTTTGATATTTTTATGCTAGCTATTTATTTGTTTATTTAAGAAAGCATTAAGTTTCTTGTTCCTGAGGGCTTTGTTTCCTTTTCCATCTTTTTAACTCATAAGGTACTTTTGTGACTCCTGACACCAAACTCTTGAAGACAGGTGCCGTACATTCTCTAGAATGTAGTAACACCAAAAGACAACAGATGTATAAGAGAATTGACCCTGCCTGGGTAAAACACAATTTCCGCTGGCTTTGAAGGGGGTATTTATCTTTGAAGAATAATAAATATTCATGAAAATAGGAATTCCAAAATGTAGAAGTGAAAACCTTGTCTTACTGATAATATTGTGACTTTTACTACCGATTCTGATGGGGTCAGGATTTCACCAAGTGTCTGTGGGGCCAGACACTGTACAGTACTTGACACATACAACTCCAACTGCAATGATTTCCAGCTGTTCTGGGTTTCAGCATGTCCAAGGAGAATAATACAAGGGCAGCATATGTTCCTCTCACTGTCCAGTCATAAAATTCAAACAGCCTGTGGAAGACTAAGTCATCTGCCATGTGCAAACTGCACTAAAGGAAATCTTCCACTTTCATCTTCAACAGAAAGTCCCTCATAGCTACTATTATTCTCTGATCTGTAAAGGTTTATAAATTATTAATGTTTTTTGTTGTTAATATTTTTAACAAGGAAATTCAGAGTTAGGAAGAAACTTAAAATGACTAAAACTGTTAAGCATGGAAATGCCTAGTCAGGAAGCTGTACCTTGCTCTGGGATCATGTTTGTATTTAAATATTCATATCTTCCTTGCACACTCTGTAGGGAATCCCAAGAAGAATATGAAGAACAGGCCATCAGTGGAAAACATCGTGGAGATGAGAGACAAGAATTTTGCCTGCAGTGAGCAGCTTGAGTAGATTCTAGTTAAAAGAATAAATACTGAGCAATACTGATTTTAAAGGGAGACCTGTTCTTCAATTTTTAAGTAGCTAGAAACTCTGTCAGTGAAACAAGCACAGAGTGCTGTCTTCTCTCTATATTTTGGGACCAGCTGAAGTTAAGCAGACCTGACATCTACTGTTGCCATTTGAGAGCATCACTACAAAGAGCTGCATTTTGCCATTGAACTGCCTGTTCTGAGGGAGATTCGTAAAGGTTTCCTTTCACCTCAAGTCATGTATAACAAAAACATACCAAATTTTTGATACACGTCACTAACTATAGACAGATTCTGTGGATAGGATGAAAGTTGCAAGCTCCCTCACCCTACACATAGAAGTGCAGCCACTCTCTTTAGAAAAAGCAAGATCAACATCCCCAAAATATGACACGAATTAAGTGGTCCCTGCATGTATGCTAAATAAACCCACTCAGTAAAATAATCCAGGCTTCAAAAGTCTGTTTCTTTGCATGCAGATACACATTTGTGATTGACATCTAGATAAATCGGCTGAACAAAAACTTCATCATAAAATTCTCTCCAATAGCCTAAGATACAAGTTTCTCTGTGCCAAAAGCACACATCTTTGTAGACAGCTCAGGTTCCACAGCTGTTACAGTGACATTTATATCTTATGTGAGCTACATGGAAGTTTGTAAATTCAACTGCTATCCATTTTTGGCTTTGAAATCTTAAGTAATACTGGGGGAAACAGCTATTTAATTTCTGTCTCTCTCAACTTTCTGACAGATATTAACAGGGCTGTCTGAAATACCGCCTCTGTCTATTTAAATAGATCCGCCCTTAGCTGCCCATAACCCACAGTTTCTACTCTACCTATGCCATTGCTCACTCTGGCAGTGTGGGGGGCTCTACCTACAAAGTCTGAACTCAGTCTGATGTTGGAGGTATCTGTAAAAACACTCATCTCCATTAAGTGTGCAACCTCAGGTACCTAAATTAGGAACATAATTTCTCTGGTCTTTACCACAGTTGAAAGGTAAAGAAAGGGGAAAGGAGGCCTCACTGGAGGGTGATGTGCCTCAATACTTCACCAATCTCATTTAGCTGTTTAAAATCTTCCCCAGGAAAAAGCTTTCTTGCTAATGACTGTTCAGAGAACCGCACCACTGAAAGCTGACCTAGCAATGTGTCCTTGCAGCAAAGGCAGCCAACAGCATCCTTGGCTCCATTAGGCAAAGTATTGCCAGCAAGTTGAGGGAAGTGATACTTTCCCTCCATCCAGCGCTGGTGAGACATATCTGGGTGCTAGGTCCAGTTCTGTGCTCACCAGTGTAGGAGCCTGTGGACATAATGGAGCAAGTCCAGCACTGGCCACAAAGATCATGAAGGGACTGGACCATCTCTCATATGAGGAGAGGTTGAGAGAGTTGGAACTGTCTGGCCTGGAGGGAGGAAGGCTCAGGGAGATCTTATCTACATGTACAAATATCTGACGTGAGTGAAAGAAGAAGAGGGAATGAGACTCATCTCAGAAGTGTCCATTGACAGGGGAGAGGCAACAGGTACAAATTAAAAACCAGAAAATTCCATCTGGATGGAACACCTTTTACTGTGATGATGGCCAAACACTGGAATGGGTTTCCCAGAAAGACTGTGAAGTCTCCACTCATGGAGATACTCCAAACACGACCGGACACAGTCCTGGACAACCTGCCCTACCTGATCCTGCTTGAGCAGGGTGTTGGACTAGCTGAATTCTGTAATTCAAGATGTCCCTTCCAACCTACATAAAAAAACAATAAACAATTCTGTGAAAGCTAGCTGCATAAAGAGGGTATGAGTATTTGCCTTTGTAAGACGTGACACTCCATTTTGAAGGTAAACCTAATTGCCCTTTTCACTGGTTTCCTATCTTCATATCAGACTGAGATACCATGGGATGGAGATAAAGGCAAGGTACTAGATCGTAACAAACAGCTATTGATTTGTATGTGATCCTGGCAGAGAGCCCCCACCTTCTCTGGCTGAAGTGCCTTTTAAACATTTCAGCCTCAGCAGAGAAGAAAGCCAAAAAGCTCATGTTTTCCTGCTCAGAGGGCTGTTTTTCCCTGGTGTGCCAGAAGAAGAAGCAAGAGCTGTTACAACCCGGCTAAGAACAAGCCGGCAAGAAGAAGGATGCTGAGCTCCTTTGCAAGCCCATGGGTACGTCTGAAGGACACTAAAGAATGATGATCTAGAGCAGAGATGGTTAATAACATAATTATTTTTATTAATTTTGTCTAGATTTGCATATTTCCTCACATTAGATAAAATGCTGTTGTGCTTATAAGCCACAGAAGAATAATTTCTTTTATGTCTGGCATGGTTCTAGCAAATGCACTGAAGCCCTGCAGCATCCACACACTGGAACTGAGGAATGTGGAAGTGCTTAGGTTACTTCAGGAAGGAGGGAGCTGACCATTACCCATGAGCTGCTGTAAGCTGAGCTGCCAGGCCTTACTTCTCTGAGGATATAACAAATAAACAGCTTCAGACAGAAAAGGTTCCCAACGGGTATTAGCACAGACATGATGGTGCAGCTTACTTAGGTCAAGGGAAGAACAATAGCACAAGGGTCTTGCAAAATGAGACCAAAGCTGGGAGTCCACTTAGCAACCAAGCAGGTGAAGGTTACCCAACCTTTATCAGCTGTCTTTAGAGTAAGCTGACAGTTTTCATGACATCTCAGATAAGAACACAAGTAGCAGCAGCAAATTAAGCAAAATAGTTTGAGGTGAATGGAAAAACTGGTAAATTCTTAAGATCAGCATCTAGGAACACAATGGGATCTATTGAGTAATTATAAATAATTCATCACAATGTCAAAAACTTTGAGGATCACAGCATTCTTTATTTTCCTGAGAAGTATGAATGCAGGTTTCTGTTTTTCCTTTGTCAGAGCAGGCAGTGACAGTACTGTATTTTTCTGCATTCACTGAAGGAAGTGACAGAATTGTCAGTTGCGCTTTACGTAACAGAAGGTTACTTCTCTCACCAATAACATGCATCATATTTATGTTTTTTAAAAAGTAAAGCATAGAAGACAAACAACAACTTTTCTGCAGAAGTACACCTGTAGTTTTGCACTTTGGAAATAGGACTAGAGAAGGGAATAGCAGAGAATTGCCAAAGATACCTACTTCTGACTGGGGACTGAGCCTTGCCAGAGATTTATATCCCACTCATTTTCATGCAGAGGATGTCATTTGCATATGAGTTATATCCTTGTCACACAGGAGCAAGGGAGTCAGCATCTAGCTAAATTTCCCCCCCTTGCACAATATGTTTTGTTGGCCTTTGGCACCTTATCAGCAGACAAAAAAGAGGTGGCGTGATAAGGAAAAGATCTCATTCTTCCTGCACACTGCTAAAGCTGTGCAACAAAAGCAAGTAGCCTCAGATTGCACGCTCTGAATTCTCACTTCACCACTGGTCTCTTCCCTTTTCAACAGAGTATCCATAGGAGCCTCCAGAGAGAAAAACCTCCCTCCACAATCCTGAAGGAATCACTCTTAAATATAACCTACACCTTGCAGTGAAAAGGTAGTCTTACTATTCATTGCAGTCACTTTCATACAAAAATTTTCCATGTTTTTCCTTCCCCTGCTCCCACTTGAAAACAACATAGCTCTTCTATTAAAAAAAAAGTAACGGTATGTTTGTAAATCCTACACTTCATAACCCAGGAATGTCTGTTTCAAAACTGGGACAAAGCTATCCGAGGTACAGGACTCAGAAGAAAAAAAAGGCACCAACAATCAATGATTGCCATGATTTATGTCCAGTTGTTTGGTTTTTGGACTGGGGCCTGATCAACACAGCAGGTCTGATGATGCCATCCTTATCCACATGGGTAATGCTGTTACGAACAGTTCCGCTTGCTACTTGGTGAATAAAGGATTGCCAGACCAGTGCTTAAGCAAATGCAAATATGGCACAGATTTCCTGGGGATTGATGACTGGCTGGGAGTTGATGATAGCCTGATGCACAGGCAGTCATTAATCTTTATCCTCAGGAAATTATCTCTACCAAGGTCATTATTTTTATAATATAATAAAAGCAAACAAAAAACTAATGTTGCACAGATATTTATATTTTTAATTAACAATGAGGTTTCAACAGTAATGTAAAGATCATGTCCCATTAACAAATAACCTACACATTTCCCTGTTAGAGTGGCTGGACTCTTATCTTCTTAGAAGCCTTATGCCTAGATCAAGATTTTGAAGAGGAGAAGCCTTCCTTGTGGTAGATGGTTAAATCCACAGTATAGCTGCATACCTGCCTGAATACAAAGTGCCAAATGTCTAGCAATTCTCACTGATCTCAGATGTTACTCATCTGTCAGAGGTGGGCTGAACACTTTGCAAGCCCACTGATTCCAAAGAATTTACAAGTTGGCTTTCACAAGGTAGGTACAAGCCACGGCAAAACCACTTTTGTGTGGAAAAGGAAGGACAGGTTCACACTAGCATAACTGAATATCAGAATTTCTCTGTTTATCTACATTTTGTGGAAAGTAAAAACTTCTTAAGGTCATTTCTCTCTCATATTTTCCTGCTTAGAATCAAGTGCCTTTGTAAGAGGCTCTCAATTAAAGTAGAGGTTGGTTTCAACTTCACAAACGAATTATTCAGGAGTAAATACGATGAGCTGGTTTTCTATAGATACATTACATGTTAATGTAACAATAACATTGTGTAGGTCAAGCTGACCTTTAGTCACAGTAATAGTAACAGTCATACAGTCTGTTTATACATTCTATACTGCTTATGCTATCAAGAGGACTTAGACAAGACTTCTTTTCCATCAGCCTTGCAAAGCCCACACAAGTCCAAACGATAGAGCAGTGTGCCTTTTCATGCCTCCATTTTCCTTGCAATTATTCAAGAGAATGTAACAGTGAACTTTATTATTGACATAAAGAAAAATAAAAGCTGTATCTTCCAGCACCAGTACAACAACTAGAAATTTTACTTCTGATGGCAACATTTGATCTGGAAGCTGTGAAGAGTCAGGCACAGAGCTCCCAAATTCCAGAGACTGAAAACCCAGTTCACTTGGCTGTGCCAGCTGCTATAGGGATGCCGGCATCTGTTTGTGAAGTGCTTTGACGATGGACCCAGCAGGTGAGGAGAGCAAGAACTGAGGAAGCCATCCTACAGGAAGGGTGAAAGCAGGTGGGTGCAGATGAGTGAGATGGCAAAGGAATTAAACGGTAGCAAAGTGGCAAAACAGGAAATGAGAAAGGGAGTAGGACAGGAGGAGTACGCCCAAGTGCAAGGGGTGCCAGAGTACTTGTGTTTGTATCAGCTTTGGTTTACGACTTTCACACTTTTTTCCTTTGCGAATGGCACTTTGTAATGTTCTTACACACTGTTCTTTTACTGAAAATTCAACAAATACTGATAAGGCTGCAATGTTTTTGACCTATTGATCTAAGTCATCATCTGGCAGAAATACTGAAGGGATCTAAGCTGACTAAAAATGGGCCAGGAAAATGCTCAGAACCTCTTTCTGCTATTCCTTTGAGTCTGACCCACACTCGTATCAATTGATTTGGAAGAAATCCTCTGATCTCACAGGCTATGCACCAGGTACATTGTCTTTCATTTCATGAGTCCAACAAAGCTAATTTCCTTTGCTTAGAAGAAACTCAAAACTAACACAAATCACTTGTTCATGTCTTCATTATGTCTGGGGTTTTTTTGTTTGTTTTTGGTTTTGTTTTTGTTTTGTGGTAGGAAAGGGTGTGTGAAGTGAAAAAAGTCATGCAGGCCAAAGAATGCAGCAGGTAATCCTTTACATTTCTGTGGGTTTACAGAGCAATCATCTGCACTTCCCAAACACCTCTGATAAATACTACCCCTTCTTTTAATTCTTAACAATGAAATGCTATAAGCTTAAAAAATTACTTAGCTAGGATGCTAAAGGTCTGTTAAAGTAAACATCACGCACCAGTTGATTGTACAATGTTCATTATACACACGAAGATTAAAACACAAGAACATGGTGAGAGTTTGGTAGGTAAAAGTCATACAGAGCTGAATAGATAATAAATATTGTATACAGCAGGTACCCATACCTGTTATCACATATATTTTTGAATGTAAGATTCAAGTACAATGTCATCCAAGTTTGTTAACTAGTATTACCCACTTTGCTGAGCCACAGTATTTACATCAAACTAAAATACCTTTTCTTTTATGGAGGTTTGCAGACTTATCTGAGTACAGAATAATGAATACGGACACTTAAAAACTCAAAAATCTCAGTAACAATATGAGTGTTCAGTGGAGAAATCCAATACTCCCTGTGTCTGTGTTCCAATCTGCCTGCAAAAGATGTTGAATACCAATAAATGAGGTAGTGCCTCAGAAAAGGTTAGTGACCACAATGTGTGACAGAAAAGTAGGTGGATGATTTTTTTCCACATTTCTCCTACACATCTGGGTGTACTTGTAAAAAACTAAAATCAGAGTTCCACATGCAAAAATTTTTATTGAATTGAATTGAACTTCTACTTTTGTGCTCTCATTGATTACAATTTGAATGTTGTGAAGTCAGTGGAAATTTGAGATATTAACTCCTTTGATATCAACACTAACTTAGATGTCTGCACATACATAGGCTGTTTTCTGGTGTCTTCTTGGCCATTTCTTCATGAAAACTGTGCATTAAAATACAATATTTACTGCAAATGTATGTAGATTTTTTTCCCTTTGTAAATTTTAACACAGTGTGTCAGTTTTAATGAAATGTACACGTTTTTTACTGCCTTGCACTTATTTAAAGGATACAAGACCTTTATATTCCATTTTTTGAAGAATATTAATTGCAGGACAAATACAAGTTTGGAGAGGAAAAAACTCAAACAAACAATAAAGTACTATGAGCAAAGAAACCCTGAAGAAAATTTTACTGGAGTAATTTAAATATGATTTATCCATTGCAAGCATTTCCATCAATCAACATTGATTTCAAGTGTTTTACTGACATAATGCAGAACAGCATTGAGTTACCTGATAAACTTAATTATAATACCTATTTCTTAAAAGTTCTGGGCTTCTGTGTCTCCCAAGATGGATTTCATATTTCAAACACCTTTTTTCCTGTGCTGTTGTAAAGGGGGAAGCTACTGGATCACACTACATGGTGCAAGCTTGCTACAGGGGAAAAGCAGTGAGAAATGGTCTGAATACTGAACAAGCTATGTCTGGGAAACAAGTGAAATAAGCTTGAGCAATGGAAAAACACCAGAGAACTTACTTTATTTCTGAATCTTTGTTAAGTCCAAATTGAACTCCAGTCAACATTTATAGCTTTCATGTCATCTTTAATCTGTCATAAGGGTTCTGTACCTGCTAATGGGCTCTTCCCAACCTGTTTCTACTCTCTCTTACTTTTAAAAATTATTTGATGAAATCTACTTACTGCTTCAGATGTTTGTTATTTTTGTTTGTGTTAGTACTATTTGAGACACCACAGATGCATCCACAGCCTTAAAGCTTTGCTTTAAGGGAAAAGAGGAATGCGAAGGATTGTAATGAAAAATTATAATTTTTCATTAAAAAGTGAAAAACTGAGATCAGAAGTCTTTTCTTCTAGCAGAGTGAAAAGCTTGGCTACCAGGTGGGTAAAGATGATACTTACCAGGTGCAGCAGCTAGAAAGCTTGCTCCTCTGCTGTAGTGATGCAAATAAAGGAAGTCAAATGTAAAACTGCAATAAATTTCTTATTTCCTTTTTCAGAATTGAATGGAAATAGATTGGGCACAGCCTGTTGATTACTCCACTCAACAGGCAACAGACTTTGGCAGTATATAGTGCAGCATTAACTGAAGAGAGAAGTGATGTGAATCATGATCAGAGTAGAAATAATGATGTGGAGATTGCAAGGGCTAAAATTGCCCTTGTGTTGCCAAAATGAGTATCAGCTTCAGTGTTTGAAGAGGGAAATGGGAAAAGTAGATTTGCCATGTCCAAGAGATAGAGAACAATGTAAAATGCTGAATGCAATGTTGCAATGAGAAACAGAACTTAAATGCAAGGAAGCACTACATATATTTTATGATCAGTAAGGTTTGGAAGTTCTCACTGTCAGTAATATTTTAGGTCTCTTTAGTCCCTCATACTTCCTTCACAAGTGCAATTTCTCAAGACATTTATTACTACAGCAAGAAAAGTCCTACAGACTACATTCATCAAATGAACACCTGGCCTTGAATTTTTTTGGAAGTCTACCAGAAGCTGAGATTCAAATCACACCACAATTGCAAAAGCAATTATCATCATCCTGCTGGCTTCTCAGACCAAAGCAATCATGATCTTCTTGCTAACTTCTCAAAGAAAAACAAAATTACACCACACTTGGATAAAGCAAGCATGTAACACAGAGGGATGTTTGTTGCATTTTTTCCTAATGTCAGCGTTAATCAACCTAAAGTCAAACCAGCGGAGTCTCATTCTTTTCTTTATTCCATATGACAAACTACTCCCCATGTTGTCTTTCTTCTTCTGATGTACTACAATCAAAACAAGGAAAGAAAACAAAAAACCCCTCTACTCTACAAGTACAAAGAGAGATAATTTTTGTAACTTTTAAATTACTGCTGAAGCCAGAGGCAAAGCAGAACAGTAGTTACCATATGCATCAGCTAGGAGATCAGTTTCAGTTAGCACCGCAAAGAACACATTTCCTAGGCTGCAAGTCTTGGTGGGAGTTTACCATGCCATAAGGGCACGAAACTCTCTCAGAAAATTCAGACACATTCAGAAAAAAATGGTGAAAGCAATAGAAATGCAAAAACTAGTTTCATGGGAAGAAGGGAAAAGGGAAGCATTTGTTTGCTTTTGCAACAGAAAACCAAAAAAATTAATAGGAATACCTTCAGCAAGTGGGTCAAGTGTGTGAATCATGAGCTGGAAGATGCTGTTCCTCATTAGACTGTTGTGGAGAGATGCAGAGCTTCCTCCCCGCTGGAGACGTGGCTTGGTCTAGGTGGAAAAATAACAGAAAGAATTTAGGGATTTTTGTTTGTGTGGAAATAGGTCTGAAAGACTACAAATTAATCTCACATCTCACCACACAGTGAAACATCTTCAACCACCAGCTATAGGCGATTATATATTAAACTATACGCTGTATTAAACATTGCCGTATGTACAGATAATTTCTCTGGAAGGGTGGATCATCAGATTAATTATTAGTGTCTCAGGGCTCAGGACAAGAGCAGGGGAAAAGAATCCTTCTCTGTGAAAACTCTTAAAATGTTAAGAGAATACAAAACTCATACTTGCATCAGGAAGAATTCATAATTCGTTTCTTTGTAGAACCTTGTGGTTGAATTCCTGAAGTAAGTTACAATTTTTATTGCCTCAATACATTGCAAATATGCAGATTATCAAAATTATGGAAAAAAAGGGCAGAGAGTACCCTTTTTTTTTAATGGCATAATTCTAAAGCTCAGTCAGAGTGAAACATACTCCTTGCTTTGGTTCAATCCATTAAGTACTGATTGAAAAAACAGACTGTGAGTGTGGCAAGGCAGTGCAGACACCTACAGCAATGGAGCTAACATACAAGCATCTTCCATGTGCTTTTAAAGATATCTAAAACATATTCTGACATCCTTTTCCCCATGCCATTGTCTAGTACAATAATCGATGCATTTAATATATCCCAAAGGGTAAGACTGCTTTGTGGATGGCTTTCTTCTTGTTTCAATAGAAAGGATAATTAGAGCCATCAGACTGCTGACTAATAAGACCCTGAAATCCAATTAAAGGGGAAAAACAACCCTGAAGAAAATAGTATTTTGCAATAATACAAGGTACATGGATTAATCTTTGGTGTCATACAAATACTAATGAAAACTGACAGAAACTGAACAAGAAAATTAATTCACTGCTTTATCACTGGAAATAAATACTTTAAATTCTGTAGCAGCATAGAAAGGGGAAAGAAATCCCAGTAATTCAGGAAAATACTGATGTATGCCAAACCAAAGTAAGGCTTGTCTCACCACCCTCCTGAGAAATAAATGCTCAGACACATACTAATTGCTGCCTACCGTCAGTGTTTGGTCATCCTTGTCGCCAGCATTAGGTGACTGCATGAATGGGAAAAAGAACAAAAAGAAGTGTCAGATGGAGCACACATAGAATGGAAAGGCAGCAAAATACCACAGATGTCTGATCCTATGAATACTGTTGTGATAGGTTTTTGAACCACCCAAATTAAAGCATACTAGTGATAAGTAAATCAGAGTAAATTCACACTGCAATGTTGCAGGAGTCTTTTATTCCTGTCAGTCTTTTGGACAGGAACTGCTGTCATTTCAGGGACAGGCACACAGCACCTGTGCTGCAGATCATGATGTTCAAATCACACTAATTACACAGGGAGGCAAAACCCCTGTACATCAACCAGTTTGAGAGAGTGAGGATTGAAAAAATCAAAGCAGTAAGAAACTCATGATTGACCAACTGTTCGAGGAAAAGCTTAAAAAGGAGTAACATTACCTTCACATTTTGCAGGAAGGGACTAGGAAAGGAAATGAAAAAGGTGTTTCAGTTTAACCACTCCTAGCAAATAGCCAAGCTGGCAGCTCTGGTTAAAGGCAGGCAACATGGCACACACTGCTCTGCCATGATGGAAAATGAGACCCTGGACAGATTTTAAAGACAATTAATGCTTTCAAGTAAGTGATGTATCCTGGAGATGGTGTGTGATTCCTATGTCCTATCCCTAGGAACACAGCAGCAGAGAATCTCACCAGGACACGCTTCTGAGGAAGAACAGAATTTGCCCTGAAAACAAACAAAAGCAAAATTTTGTATCTGATTTGCACTCCTGAGTTTTGCTCGTTTCTTTAATTGAAGTAACAGTTGTGTTAAACAAGAACCCATAACTTTTGTCACGGAATTTTTTTCCATGACACCTTGAAAGTTTTATGATAAAGTTGTTCTATTTTTCTCATCATTCTGCTTATCCTGAGGAAGGAAAGTTAACACCAGAATACACAAAATATGAAACTCCAGACATTGAGTACAAACTCCAGCTGTCTCACATTCATGCTTATTTGATTACAACCCCTTACCCACAAGCTCGTACCTAAATAACTTCCTCCATCTCCAGGCCCTTTTTTGGTGCACTACGTAGAAAACAAAATATATCCCAACTGTCCTATGGAACAATCTCCCCAGTGCAATGAAACCCAGTTTTTGGACACACATCAACACTAACTTTCAGGACATGCCTTTGGAGTTAGTGAATTCACCTTGAAGGTTTAGTGGAAGGCAAACAGTTATGAGCACACACTGATAATGGAGCAGATCCCTTCTATTCCATAATAAGTAAAAGAATAACCAGAACTGAACTCTTTGTCAAAAGTGTACCCTCCCCAGCTATGAACATTATACTGAAGAATGGACAATGAGGCAAAGAAAAGATCTTTGTCCTGATAAAGGAACTACCTGTCACCTCTGAAATTAGACTGGGAAACAGTACGGAAAAAAAGAGTTTTACGTCTCTTTTGAAGACAATCATCATGGAAAGACCTTTTAATGGAATAGAAAGAAAAGGAAATTTAAAAACAGTGTTCTAAAATGTCATTAAATGAGTGGATGTATCTTAGAAAATTTTTGCATAATGTATATATACATATATATAGTATACATACGAATGCTCCTTCAGACACCAGTCCACACACACACTTGCAAATCCATGCTTTGTTTGTGCATATTTTGAGTGACCTTCATGGGAGAGAAGTTTATCTTGCAGAAAAATTTGCAAGAAGGCAAAAAGGAGAAGCCAGGAAAAGTTCTTCTCCAGAGAAGCAATGTAGGACAGTCAAGTCCTAAAGATCAGTGGGTATAGTTACAGAACTAAAGTTTGTGAGAAGTGGATGAGTGTTCAGAACTGTAACTTTAATAAAAGTTCAAACAACTCTTATTTGTGACTTTGAACTTTTGAAGACAGGATAATCATCACAAAGATGATGAAGGGAATGGAGCATCTCCCTTATGAGGAAAGGCTGAGGGAGGAGACTGAGGGGTGACCTAATCAATGTTTATAATATGTAAAGGGTGAGTGTCAGGAGGATGGAGCCAGGCTCTTCTCTGTGACATCCGGTGACAGGACAAGGGGCAATGGGTGCAAGCTGGGACATATGAGGTTCCACTTGAATATAAGAAAAAACTTCTTTACAGTGAGGGTGACAGAGCACTGGAACAGGCTGCCTAGAGAGGTTGTGGAGTCTCCAATTTTAATATTGAAAGACATGAGAATATGTCATTGATAAATATGAATAATTTGTTGTGTTCTATCTGACAAAGGGTCGAAGAATGTCAATTTTCTTAGGGCCAAGAGGAGTTGAGAGCACTCAGCGTTCCTCAGAAATACTGAGTATGCTCTAGGCTTAATATGAGGGCATTAAAAAAAAAAAAGCCCAAAACATTCATGTTGAAAGAAACACTGTCATTTACTTAAAAGGAAATGGGATGAAGCTCCCTGAATGTATAAAAACAACTAGATGATAATTTGTACCGTATAATTTAATTTGTAGAAGATAATTATGTTACAAAGAGAAAGAATAATAAAATACCTTTTGCATATATGTTAAGCAAGTAAAAGAAAAGTGAAAACCATATCTGAAATAATTTCATTCTTTGTCAATACAGAACAGGATAGAATACCATGAAACAGATATTTTTAAACTGTTTTTCTCACACATAATTAGTAACGTAATTGTTTCTGAGCTTAACTTGCCAGTCAACTTACATCCTAGAAGAAATGTTCAAGACTGGAATATAAATAGAATCTTAAGGCTGAAATGCCTGAAATATTTTAGAAACAGGAATGTGAACAATTTTGGTGATACTATATACTTTGGTTTTACATTTTGGTGATACTACATACTTATACTGGATTATCTCCTGGATTAACAACAATATCACCTTAAAATAGTGTTTTAAACTATGGTAGCGAAAAAGTCGGTTGTGGTGTTGCTGTTTACATGATGTATTTGATGGCATTTTGTCCCCATTAGGATGGCACATAAAACCATTTTCCTACTGTTTACAGTGAGTTTTGCATTTACCTGACCATTGATATGTAATTTGGGTATCACACACTGCATGGCAAAGTATTCTAAAGTATCATCTTTTCCTTGTAGAAACATTTGGTATTCAGACATTTTATACAACTTTTTAATTTAATACAACACTTAAAAACTGGTCCAAGGTTAAAATGGTTGTGTTTCTTTACACCAGGAGTCAATACTATATTTTTGGATGTACTCAGTAGTGATTCCATTAAAGAAAGACACATTTTCAGTAACGATAAGTTTGCTCCTAAATCATGGCAACCATTGTATATTAGTTCCCTCATGATCAGAACAAGATGTAAATTCCATGTCATCTGTGCATGATGTATATTTCTGAAGGAATTACTAGTAAAAAAAATATATTTTGCAATTACATGTTATGATTTCTTTAAAATCATTAATTTAGTACAGTTATGAAAAATGAAACAACATAGTCTATTACACTCTCTTATACAAAAGTATCTGGGACATAATCCTTTATTATTTTTTATCAGAATTATAAAAAGATTAATCATGAAACAGTTCACTATTTTTTTAGAAAATTCACTGAAGTATTTTTTGGTTCTTCCATACACCATGACAGAACTCAGGAGTTTGTCCATCCTCCTGCCTCTATCAGTGATCATGTATTCAAGTTTGCTACACCGGTGCTAAAAGTCTTAAAACATTTTATTTCAGGAAGAATTGAAAAAAATGTTTACTTGCTATGAAGAAATGTT
>NW_010103509.1:0-569 GCF_000699245.1 Pterocles gutturalis | reverse complement strand
TTTCCCTCAGTGACATCAGCCCATTAGTGATTCAGCCTGACATCTTCCTTGCCTTGTTTGGCAATGTGTGTTCCTGAGAAACAGGCTTCTGAAGTAACTCATGCAAGAGACGATGCCTCACTAACTACATGGCAACTCTACTCATGCTTTCTTTTAAAATAAAGGGCATCATGACAGTCAAACGAGGAGCAGAATCTATCAAAAGCTCTAAATACTTGATACCAAATATCCTTGTTAATAAAATGATGGCTAGTACCTTGAACCACATATTAGACTGTGTATTGTAAAACCAGAATCAGAGAGCTGACTGCCTGCAGCTCTAGGAATTGGTGCTCTAGTTGAAGTTTCTATGTCACAGGTTCAATAGTCTGAAACAACTAGTGAAATGGACTGTCCACCCCCTTCTCCTAAAATGAGGAAAACAGGCTGTCAAACAACAGCAGGTAAAAACGTAACTAGATTTCAACACCCTTTCTACATTGTGGGTTCACATCTCCTTCTTGATTGCTAAATCTTTACCAACCATAACTAAAAAGCTACCTTTTAATAGAATCATAGAATGGTTTGGT
>NW_010103508.1:0-12761 GCF_000699245.1 Pterocles gutturalis | reverse complement strand
TTCATGAGGTTTGCATTGGCTCACCTCTCTAACCTCTCAAGGTCCCCCTGGATGGCATCCCTTCCCTCTAGCGTGTCCACCATACCACACAGCTTGGTGTCATCGGCAAACTTGCTGAGGGTGCACTCAATCCCACTGTCCATGTCTCCGACAAAGATGTTAGACAACACTGGTCCCAGTACTGCCCCCTGCGGAACACCACTTGAATGTCCACATACTTTAAATACAATTTTATTTACAAAATATTTAATTTTTAAAATTGTTCCTATTTTATTTGGAAATTCAATTTTGAAAGATATTAAATTGTCATTATTATTGAATAATTGATTTAACTTCTCATACCCAGATATTCAGAGTGGAGCAACAGATTAACAGGAGACATTTACTAGCATCCTGCATCACTTGAGAGATGTCACATATCTGGCCCTTGGCATTCAGAAGAGCCATAAGATTATTAATTAATTGGCCTTCAGAAGCTGTACATATACTGTCACTGATTAATTCTTTAATTAATTAAATCTTCAAAATTTACAGCACTCTAGCAAATTATACTACTCTCAGAAATTATGAAATTGCTCAAACATTTTGAACTGAAACTGAAATTTCAGCAAATTTTGAATGCCTGGCTTGGTATCACATTATCATGGGACCCTACCCAAGCTTCCTGACACACTCCAATAAAAGGCTGCCCTCTTTTCACAACATAAACAGATTATATTCTGCTACTAACAACTTTCTGAGAGCAGCATTTTGTAGCTGCTGTCTAGGTGGTGATGCCAAGCTGACACAAATCTCCACAAGTCTTTTTGTCTTCAAGGAAAGCTAACAGCAGCAATACAGTAAAATAAAAAAACCCCACACAACAACCCCGCCCCCCCACAACACACCACAAAAAAACCCACGAACGAACCAAACAACAAAACCCCCTCCAAAACAAAAAACCACCAAACAAGCAACCCACTCCAGCCCAAATAAAAAACAACCTAAAACCAAAAAAAAACCCCACTGCATACCTCTCACTAATTCATAACCACACCTGATCCCTCCACCCTTTCATAAGAGTAGCTTCTCTCCACTTTAGAAGAATGGAAGAAACACAGTTCATGGCATTCAGACATTTTTATGGAATAATATTCCTTCCAACATTTTTCAATCTCCAACTGTCAAAAAAATATAAATTTTTATTTACTGAACAGACCATAAAGGCCCCTTTGGAAAACCCAACAATTGTGCTAGAGCTGATAGCATGTGTGACAATGTTCAGACAGAAGTGAATTATTCATTCAAATGATTAAAGCCCAACAAATATGATTTTTAAAAAAGAGCTCATGACAAACTACTATAGCTGTGAAGAAAACAATTTAGTATGATTTTGAATTATTTTTGTCCTTTTTGCTCTGGAATTTAATGAAGAACTCTTTATCAACAAAACATGGAATTCCTCTTTGCTGTTGTTGATTTTTTCTTCTTAATTACGGATTTTCAAAAGAAAACTAGATTCCATTCACAGCTGTGACAAAGAAACATTTAAATGTCTTCCCTTGTTTTTGAGTGTAAAGTGACTGGACAGAATAGCAAAGTGATGCCTATCCATGGAGAACTGATGCCAGCACCCCAGGATTACTAATCAGAAGACATTTTTACAACATAATCTGGCTTGCCTACACTATGAAAGGTATCAGATCCCCAGGCCTGTGTCATATGTTTACTGTACTCAGATTATTTTACATGTGTTCAGTGTTCTTTCTCCACATCCCAACCACGGCCACAAGAGCTGGCAAGAGATAAGGCCCTGGAACACTGTATTTCCTGCACGATCAGGACTTCACCACTAAATACATGCAGGTGATTAAGATGTTTCAAGCACTGAAGTACAGAAACACTTTATAAATGAAGCTGGATTAAAACTTGTTAAAAAAGCTTCTATTCAGAAACATCTCTGACACAGCAGTGACAAAATGGGGAAAGAGAGAAAATTACATTGCACTTTAATGACATTTTAGGACAATCTAATATGATAATGCTTTGGCTGAGGCTGCATTGACCCTGACAGTATAACCATTACAGACTTTGATATGCTATTCACAACTCACCCATTACCATTTACATTGACACAAATTGTCAGTTTGGAAATTATTCCTTTAAATTAAAATGAGATTAGTATCATTTTAGTTAGAGACATAAAACTTTGTAACATTTCAAACAATTTTCTTTCCTAGCTCACATTTCATTCAAAGCATTGTATAGGTTTTTTTGGAAGGGACACAGACAGTTTATAAATAATGAAGGCTATGTGGTAGCAAGTCACAAAAAACCAAAAAATCACACACAAAAAGAAAATAGGTCACGGAGCTGAATGCCAGGAAAAAAGAAAGTACCCGCACGATACTCTGTCAACATGGGAGACTTATTTCAGCTTTGCCACAGCATCTGTTAAACCAAAGAACAGCAAGCTCATGTTCATCATCCTAAAGGAGGTATGAGGTTATACCTGTGATACAAACATTTCACCAGATCAAATCTCCAGGACCCTGTTTCTCATTTACAGGAGGCTTTCCTCACACACGACCAAAGTCAGCACACCTATGTACTTGAATTTATTTACTGTCACAGAGAAATGTGAATGTATATTAATGCAAACAAGACTCCAGCCCCCAAATATAAACCAGTCTGCTTTAGTGTTGGCCCTACCCTGAACAAAATTAGAGCTAGCAACCCATGAACCTGTTTAATTCTGTTACAAAACCATTTACCACTGGGGGTGCGGGAGTGTCTGTGTTACATTTTGCTTTTAAGAGTGCTGTCCTGAGAACACTAGATAATGACTTACTTCAGCTGATTCAGAACAGGTACAGCAGCATGGGGACCAGCTGCGCACACTTGCCCACTCCAGCATTTCCAAAGTAAAGACATGCTATTGAACATATTGCTTTGACTAAACCAGGCTACAGATCTCCATCAGAATATCTCCCGTCTCATACTCCAAAATCTATAATCGCTCAATTGTGGCAAGAGATACTCAGATATTTATTTAAAAAGAAGTAACATAAAGTAAGAAGTAACATAAAAGAACATGACATACGTAAAACAGTTGCATCCAGAATTATTATTGAAATAAATTATCTGCAAAAAAATGAAGGAAATTAACATATGTATGTAGAAAATAATACATACATACATCTATATATGCATGTGTGTGTATACAATATATAGTAAATATAAATTTACATCAGTACAAATTTCATTTAAATAAAGACAGATAGCAATAAGAAAACAATCCACAGATGATCCTGGTTTGACATGCAGTCAGTACGGATGGCTTTATCTCATTAGAACGGATTCTGTGTTCTATTTAGTCCAATTTCTAGTACCTTGTAAAATAGTCTCCGCACAACCACCTAATGAAATTACTCCTCCTGAAAGATGTACTACTACCTGCTCCATGAAGGCACCTATGCCAAAAATCCTATACTGCAATCTACTTTAGGCAAAGGCACACAAGTGAAAATGGAAAAATGAAAGCACAGAGAAATTACGCAACAAAACCAAAGCTACACAGCAGAGACTGGGGCAGAATTAAATTGAGGTTACAAGAGCTGAACTCCCACATACTCTACATTATGTTTTCTTTCAGACCACACTGGGAAAGCTCACCTCCACCCACTGCTCAGGATACCAAAAAAAAAAAAAAAAGAAAAAAAAGAAGTGAAGCTAGTCTCTTCACTCTATAGAGCCAAAGAATCCACTCTGAAAGAGAATTCACAAATGTGGATGAATGTGGATGTATATTGTGGTGTTTGTTGTTTTTAAAAGAAATAACATTTTTCTCTAAGTGTAATCCAAAATTATGGTCTTGAAGAGGTGGACACAAAATTTGAACATACAATAGAAAATAGTCTTTTGAATAAAGTTCAGCTTTCAAAAAAATTTTTTTAAATATTATTTTTATACAGTTGATTTTAACAATACCAAAACCTCTACATGATACAAAGCTAGCTTTGATGCTAGCATATTTATAATGATGTTTTATTCATGTATTTCTTTTGTAGCTCTGTCACTAAGAATTGAATCAGCTACATATACAACTTAATTCTTCCACCGCTAGTTGTGCAATGAGAAAGATATTATTACTTTCTGATTGCAGTAAAACAAAATGAAATATATTACCTGTCTGTTCCCTTATGATTAACAAATGCAGTGAGTGTTAGATATGACACATACAGCTACTTTTCAACAGAAATGTCATACATATGGAGACTTTTGTTATACATATACCAAAGATTTCTGTTTTTTTCAAAACTGCATATACATCTGTGGATCCAAGCTGATAAAGTATGTTGTCCTATTATCATTTATACTTAGTTACATGGGATATTTTGTGATAACTTTAGTTACAGGAAAACAGCATGTCGGGGACCTGAAAATTTCCATCCCTAAACACTGGAAGATTTAATTGCTTTTGTTTTTTCATCATCATCATCATCACACCATCATCATCATCATCTTATCATAAACAAGCCACAGCTCTGCGTCCACTCTTGCCTTCTGCTGTCATCTGAAAATTATTTTAGAGAGGCATATGAGGGGATTTTTTTTTCTAATCAAAGGAAACGAAGAATCAAATGTTAAATTTCTCATCAGATTAAATGAAGATTGCAGTTGATTTAATTAATGTCTTTGGCATGTTTGTCCTCAATTTCAAGGAAGCGTGCCATACATTAAAGGCAAGGGGTAAGACTAGTTTAATTTAAGATGTATTGAGTACAAAATCTGTGGCTTTGGAGGCATAATAGGAAACCTTAATTCACTGTATGTGTAACATGAAGTTAAGATCCCTTATAAACAGAAGAAATTACCACTCTAACTCATGCAGATACTGCTCTGGTACTGTTGTGTGATGCAAGGAGAGGGATTCTCCTGGTGACTAAAAGCAATTTTGAAATTGTTGGTCCTACTGTATATGCAAAAAGACAAAGACAAAAGCATCACAGATGTAGCCAGAAAAGGCAATGGAAAACAATTAAATATCAGAGGAACATTTGTAATACAAGCATACAAGAAAGCTCAGCAAGTGCATCTCAAACATAATCTTGTCACTAAGGAGAATTTTGAGAATAAAGAGACTGCTCGCTTTATTATTCCTATTCCTGTTTTGTTTTTTTTTTATTTAGGAAGGTATAATTTTATGAAGATTTGGTTTGCAAACAAATAAAGATGCGTTGATTATAGGCAATTCTCCCATCACTTTTCTTCCCAACAGTACAACCTATAAGGCTTGGAATACTGACTAACCATTTAGTTTAAGAGTATGCTATATACTCCCCTTTGGATATAGCTGGACTACAGCCAAATATGACACTGATTCTAATTATGTTTCTGATATTACAGATGTCATAGAATCATAGAACCATAGAATGGTTTGCGTTGGAAGGGACCTTAAAGATCACCTATTTCGAACCCGCATGCCACGGGCAGGGACACCTCCCGCTAGACCAGGTTGCTCAAAGCCTCATCCAGCCTGGCCTTGAACACCTCCAGGGATGGGGCACCCACAACAGCCCTGGGCAACTTGTTCCTAATATCTAAATCTACTCTCTTTCATCTTAAAACTGTTACATCTCGTCCTATTGCTATGCTCCCTGATAACAAGTGCCTCCCCACGTTGCCTGTAGTCTCCCTTCAGGTACTGGAAGGCCTCTATAAGGTTCCCCTGGAGCCTTCTCTTCTCCAGGCTGAGCAACCCCAAATCTCTCAGCCTGTCCTCTTAGGGGAGGTTGCTCCAGCCCTCTGACCATCTTCGTGGCCCTCCTCTGGACCTGCTCCAACAGCTTGACATCATTCTTGCACTGGGGGGCCCAGGGCTGCTGCGTCCAGGTGGGGTCACACAAGAGCAGAGGGGGAGAATCACGTCCCTTGACCTGCTGGTCACGCTTCTCTTGATGCAGCACAGGATCCCGTTGGCCTTCTGGGCTGCGATTGCACACTGCTGGCTCACGTTCAGTTTTTCATCTACCTCACATGAGCTGGTCCAAAGACAATATGATCCTCAAAGCACTTACCAGCAGCCAAACCAACATTTAAAATGGCTAGGTATAGCTCCGTCAAACTGCTCATCAAGAATGCCACCTTGCCATTGTAGGCACTGCAAAACGATGCTGAAATCTCCCCTGGAAGTACTGTTGAGAGCAAATCATGTAGCCCATCTTCTTGACCAGTTGCCTGTAGTTTTACTGTGGATTCAGCTAGTGCCATACGCTTTTGGCAGTTGGCAGTATGCACAGTGTAAAACATCATTCAGCTTCACTGTCTTGATCACTGTGCTCCACAGAGCAGAAAATTAAGTTTGACAGATTTGAAGGAGGTTCTTGTAATTTACTACAATTTATATAAATCGTTATATATGTGGCTTTAAAATCTCATCTGTAACTTCCAAAGAACTACAACTGAGTCAGTGTGGTTATAACATAACAGGGGAAAAAAAATAAAAGAACAAAAAACCCCCCCCCAAAACAACCAACAAACCAAAAGAGCACCAAAACCAGATTAAGAGTTTAGATCAAATACTCATTTTCATTCCTGTGGACAGAAGCATTGTCAACATTTCTATCTTTAAACATTCTATCTTTAATTTTCGGAGGAGCTTAATTTCTGTATCATCTAGCCTCAATTAAGATGACTAGTAAGTCTTTTCTTTTATATTGCAACTGGCTTAGAATTTTCTGCTGGAACTGCCTTTTACGGGAAATAGCTGATTTTTAGGTGACTTTTTAGTATAAAACATCTGTCAGTTTTCAGCAACTTTCTATAAAATTTAAGCAGCAGTCTACTGAATTGTGCCTGATACATGCTGCTCTCAGGATGCCACATCCACTCTGATGGAGACATGCAACCCAGAAGCCAAGCCTCTCCAACAGGTACCTCAGGGATGAAAACTCTCCTAAATCAGGAGAATCCAGGACTTTTTGCCATGGAAACCACTGTCCTTCCAGGGTTCCCAGGGATGATGCGGAACACCCTACCTGGGAAAGCCTTCTTCAAGTTGCTAGCTCCAACACAACAATTCCTATCTGTCACCAAATTATTTCCCTTTCTGCCTCACTGCACAGCCCTTGGCCTCTCAGTGTCCACATTGCATACATATTAGTTTGCACACAGACTCCTACTTAGAGCAATCCAAGCAGATGAGAGAACCCAAGCACAGAAGAAAAGATAATATGCTCCAAGATCTGTACAGTACAGACACAGGCCAGTTCACATCAGCCATTGCAAGTCTTGCTTGTTGGCCCCATACCAAAGAGCCTCACATCTTGGTCTTTCTTAAGCAGATACTTTCTTTACAACTCCGAATTTTTCTATTGGCCAGATACACCAATTCTAAACTTGAATTCATTTGCAACAAAGCTCAGGGTTGGATGCAGGGCCTGTGATAATGCCCTTGGCTACGATACTAAAAGTGCCACTGGGAAGCTACTCTCCTTTCAGGGTCCCTTTGTACCTCTACTGTTGATGCCACTAGTTGAAGAGCTACAAGAGGCTTTGATGAAGTGCGCTACAGCCTCCTCTAGCTTTTAATATTTACACCAATGGTGTCTTACTTTTTTGCATATCATCCACCTGATTGTCTTATTTTTATGACAATGATGGGGAAGAGAACTGATAAAATGCTAACGTATTAAATAATTTCTCCTATTCATTGTCTCGGGTTTGAAACATTTGGGTGCAATCAGATATACTTGATCCTTTAAGGAAGAGTGTCTGTGAGGAGATACTTAACACATACACCGAAAGTACATTTTGCTGTCTAGTGACAATTATTTGCAGATGAAGAGAGGAAAATAAAGCCTCCTTTCATTGTGATCTTCAGGACCCTGGTAATTTTCTGATTACTGAGAACTCTTGAACAGAAAATTATATCAAGTCTAGAGCTCATCCCTTGGTTTTAGTAACATAGTGACTAAAAGGAAACACAGACGGCTATTAACAACTTGGTTAAAGTTTCAGCAAGTACGTAAAATCAAAATACAGAAGTCCTGCAACTACTTTTTCTCTCACAAGCTAAAACCCCCAAACTTCTTCATTCAACCGTTAATGGTCTCATGTTATTGACAGGATATATTTTAGATTCTCTACAGCTATCTTGACTTAGTAGCTTCTGAAATTGAACATTTACTTTATGTCTTCCTTTGTTTATCTATTAATTCTGTAAACTGACCAATAATAATTTATCAACTCAAAGAAATTATATTACAGAACAGAATTTAACACTGGCAACCATAACAGGAATCCTTAAAGAAGCCTAAAATGTTAATTAAATGCAGACTTAAATTATTAATTGAAGCAAGACCTACTAATTACAGTTCAACAGGTACTCAGTATCCCAAGCCACTGGCATGCAGATATCAGACAACAAAGACAGCAGAAATTGCAGCTATTGAGCTATGGCTTGCAGACTACTGCCACTGACTGCTAGCTTCTGTTATTCCAAAAGCAGTTTCATGGGTAATGGAAGAAGGCATACCGCAAAGGCACCAGTGAGAATTTTCCTTTTCTAGTGGGAATTTACTTCCGTTCAGGAAATAAGAACTGTGAACATCCCTCCTCACTTGTGAAATTTGAGTCTCAACCATGAGTTGAGACTTCAGGCACCCAGTTCTGTCCGAATGCCCTCCTTATCTCCCCATGGTACATCCTACTTCCCCAAATAAAAACAAAATATGTAGGACACAATCATGTCCCACTCAGTCCCTGACAGTGCATTCACTGATTTTCGAACAAAGAATACAAAAATGATACGTAAACATTTACTGAAACAACTAACTAATCTGAATTTTCTCGCTTGTTTTTGTACACCCGAATGCAGACTGCACACACAGTTTGATTAGTCCTGCTGTGTACTTCACAGGGTACTGTAATTGGTTCAGAAACAAATCAGAGAGAAAATTCTGAGGTGCATCTAAACTCAGGAACTATTTCCTTAGACATTTTTCATCAAAAAAAAAAATACAGTAGCATCACCCAGTACTTTGGCACTCCATAGCAGTTTTGCCAAAACAAAAGATAAAACCCAGAAGCTGCTGATCCATTGCTGGTCCATCCAGCCCAAGTGGGGTCAAATGACAGCCAAGCAGCAGCCTCCCTTGCCTTCCCTCCAAGTGTGATCACTTCAGAGGAACATGACAAAAGGAAGACACTTGCTCTTCCTCCTGCCTTGCAATAAATAATGGGAACAGAAGACTGAATTGTCCCGTGTAATATCTATTTAAACATCTTCATTTGAATAGAACCTGACACATTATTTTTATCTGCTTAAGATGGTTACCAAAGATCCTCTTCCAGAGCAAACTACATGAAAATCCCCCACAACCAAGAGCTGCTGCCTCGTTTGGGTTGTGATGGGTAGGACTACATAACAAAGGAGGAAAGCAAAGGCACACCATGTCTGACATGTGTCAGACATGACACACACACATAGTTCAGGCACCAAGACATGTTCCATGGAGTGTTTTACCACAGCAACACAGAGCAGGTGCCTCTGGTTTGCTGGGGAACGGCAGACACCTGACCAGAGCACCTGCTAAGTCTCTGAGAATCCAGACACCCAATGCCCATGTAGGGAAGCAGGTAGCAGCACATTGTTAGTCACAGCAACAGCTTCAGGCAATGAACAGACCCATTTTACCATCTGGCTCTGAATTTGTTTTCACTGTCCCTCACTAGTCCTGGTATAAAACTGGTTCAGAGGATTTTTTTCTTCTTTTTACAACTGACAAGATAGAAGTTACATTTATATATAAAACATGAATACTTCGTATTTATGCTTACAGCTACTTACGTACCTCAGACTGAGTCAAATTTCTCAGTCCACAGCTAATGCTTGGGCTGGGCTAGAGGAAGAAGTGGTTCTCTTCTGAGCTACCAGAGAACCACCCATGCAGACAGATTTATGATCACCAATTCAATATGTCTTTTTAATAATAATTTTTCATATCAGCCTATTACATTTACTCACTTATATCACATCCATAAAATTCTGGGAATCAGATTTTATTCTCCCATCCTCCAGTGTGCCCGAGTTGACTTAAGTGTTCTCGTGCTATTCTTTGAAAACAGACCATATAAGATAAATGGGGAAAAAGCTCAATAAGAAAATCACAGTATTACGAAATCCAAACATATCATATAATGTTATGGAAAAGAACTGTCAAGAGTTAATAAAATGTAAGACAAGAAGAGCATTACAAATACTAACAACCAAATATAAAAACCTAACTAAATAAATTTACCTGTGGACAGCCATGACCTGTAAACATTAAGTTCTTTATTTTATAACATTAAAATCTCCTATTACCACCTCCATTACGCCTACACACACACACACACACAAAAGAGCAAAAACCATCCACAGCCCCTTCTTAGGAGTGTCTGTCAGGAATTGTTATCCACGCTTGCTCTCCCTGGGGCAGAGTCAGTACATACATTCTTGTCTTCTGATCAGTCAGTCTGCTCTTTCTCTTCATCATTAACTGATAAATTCCTCCCCCCAAAATACACATCCCCAGTTTTGGGCTGCAAACTGTTTTTCTTACCTAAGACTGCAAATGTAATCTAAACATCTCCCTTCAGTGCTGCAGCAGCATTTTGTACATATTTCAACCACAAAGATACATGTCCATTTGTCTGTCTTACAGGTTCAAAAGTTCTCTTTGTGGGTTGATATTTATTGCCTTGCAGTCTTTTATACACAGCAGGTCTAAAAAGTTATTTTATCACTCTAGTACCTCAGTTTGAGATCAGCAATCTGTAATCATACTGGGCCTCATCTTGCTTTGCATCACCTGGCAATTTAGGTTGTGCAAGCTATATTAAGTGCTCACAGATCTTCATAGCAATTGCATGTACAAGATGTTGCAGCTTACTTGCATTGAATCCACTAGCTGCAATAGACTGTTTAGGTATTTTAATTTTTTTAATGTTATTATACACACAAATATCCCTTTGTTAAAATGTGAAGATGGCAAAGTCACTCATTCAAACGTTTGGAAATGCCAAAATTAATTACTGCTGCATGCACCCTTATGTTCCAAAGCAGCTGAGAGTACTTAGTGCTTCTCTAAATTGCAACATGTTCTCAAGTCAAGCAACCAACTACCTAAAAGTTCACTTAACAGTTTTGAAATGCTATCACCTTGGCAGAGTCAGAGATAAAATACAGCTCTGAAAATTCATTCACCCACCGCAGTCATGCATTCATCCTTTTACTTCCTCAAGTTTCCTGCCTTATTCCGGACATGTTTCCCTTGCGCAGGTAGCTTCTACAGGTCAGGGCTTCTCTGCTAGAAACCCTGACTGGAGTACCACTGATCCTGCCCGCTGGTGTCTCAGGCACTTGTATCTTCTCTACAGCAAGCAAACCCTTCATACAAGTCTTGCCCTCTTCCCCAGCTTCTTGACCATCTGCAACCCCAGCCTTGCTTCAGCTCAAAACTCTAAGTGCCCTGTCACAGAACTCATTAATCTGTGCACATTAAAGAGCATAAAAAAATACCTGCCATTCAAACTGAAAAACAAAAGGTATTAATAATTCGGTATTATCACCATATCTACCTATTTGTAATGCAGACCTAGCAACGTTTTCCAAATTAGGTCATGCATGAGGAGCATCAACACAATACACACATACCCATAGATTCAGACGCAGTGTTTTTACAGTCCTAATGGAGATGAGGTTGGATGAGATCTTTTGGGTCCAATTTATGCAATATGGGCTTTCATAAGACTGGAAGTGGAAGGAAAAAAAAAAGATTTTCTAGAGTTTATTTTAGTTCAACTAACAAGGGAATTTTATCTGTACTGGAGCTCCTCAATTGCTTCTGGATGAGCAGGTGTCAGTAAAGGATCAGTAACACTTATTTCTGTCTATGTATGGCTGCCATGTTGACAGTTTTTTTCTAGAAATAGACATTGCAAAGGCTAGCTATCTCTTCCTACCTTCCACTGGGATCACTGCAATCTGCTCTGAACTTAGAAAATATTTGAAAAATTTAGGTAGCATAGGAGTAGGCAATCGTACAGGCAAACCATTTGGAAACCCATCTGTGCTTGATAATGGTTAGAAATTTTACAAAAATGCTGCTTTTCTCTCTTCTCACTTTTTTTCTCAAAAAATTATTGAAGTTTTTTTCACTAGTTCCACTCATTTTACCCTTTCTGCAGTGGATCTCTTTTCAGTAGTAGTTGCGGAAAAACAGAGAGCTTTACAGCCAAATTTTGTGCAATAGCCTACACATTACCAACTCATTTGTGTTGACCAGAGACCCTGGCATCCCTGTGCTCCTTCATGTGACATTTTTACTAGCTACCCTATCTCTTATAATCCCTCCACTCCAGTATCTCCCTTTTACATATTTCTCACTGTTTGCCTCCACCACTGAGGCCACTCAAGAAGTGAAGAAGCCAATAACTTGGTTTAGGTGGGATGCAACTGCTAGCAAGAGCACCTTAACCAAAAATCTACTTCAACAAAATAACCTATTCTTTCCTTATGCTCATAGAGCTTGAGTTTGCTGACTATTTGACAAGGAGAAAGCCTTCTTGCAGGTTTCTGAAGGAGACATCACTTAGTATTAGGTGATCGCTGTTGATTTTAAATAAACAGTCAGGTATGGTGCTAGCAATGATTTCTTCATTGAGCAGCAGACCATTTCTTTTCCTCACACATGTACCAAATGGTAGATCACAGAATCATAGAACGGCCTGGGTTG
>NW_010103507.1:0-216 GCF_000699245.1 Pterocles gutturalis | reverse complement strand
AAAAGAACTGTGAACCTTTCTGGGGATGATGGGATTGTGCAGACTGTGGATTTATAACTATGGACTGCTTGTAAAACCTCTGTATGAGCTCATTACAAGTGGGAACAGAGACCTGCAGTAGACAAAGGAGGCCACGCGAGCCTTTCACCAGCTGAAGAATGCTCTCATGTCAGCTCCAGCTCTGGGACTCCCAGACGTGAGTAAAACATTTTTTCT
>NW_010103506.1:675-1094 GCF_000699245.1 Pterocles gutturalis | reverse complement strand
AAGTTTGCCGATGACACCAAGATGTGTGGGGCGGTTCACATGCCTGAGGGATGGGATGCCACACAGAACGACCTGGACAAGCTAGAGAAGTGGGCCCATATGAATTCCATGAGGTTCAACAAGGTCAAGTACAAGGTCCTGCACCTGGGTCAGGGCAACCCCCAGTATTGATACTGGGGGATGAAAAGATTGAGAGCAGCCCTGAAGAGAAGGACTTGGGGGTATTGGTGGATGAATAACTGGACATGAATTGGCAATGTGCGCTGGCAGCTCAGAAAGCCAACCGTGTTCTGGGCTGCATCAAAAGAAGTGTGACCAGAAAGTCAACGGAGGTGATTCTGCACCTCTGCTCCACTCTCGTGAGAACTCATCTGCAGTACTGTGTCCAGCTCTGGAGCCCTCAGGACAGGAAAGACACG
>NW_010103506.1:0-416 GCF_000699245.1 Pterocles gutturalis | reverse complement strand
TTTTTTTTTTTTAAATGAAGGGGTGTTGAAACACTGGCACAGGTTGCCCAGGGAGGTGGTAGATGGAAACATTCAAGGTCAGGTTGGATGGGGCTCTGAGCAATCTTATCTATTAGAAGATGTCCCTGCTCATTGGTGGGGAGGTTTGACTAGATGACCTTCAAAGGTCCCTTCCAAGCCTAACTATTCTATTATTCTATGATTCTATATAAATTTAAATGCCTACAGGAATAGCCCAGAGTTTAACTCATGTTGAGAAAACAGTAAAAAAGGCTGCAGAGCAGAAAGTAGCCTGGAAAAATTACTGATTTTTGACTTGGTGTTTATATTTTTAAAAAGTCAAGAAATAGATCAGTTGCAGTCACAATAAAAAAGATATGTTTTGAATTTGTCAGCAAAAATTAAAAAAAAAAAAA
>NW_010103505.1:0-442 GCF_000699245.1 Pterocles gutturalis | reverse complement strand
TAGTACAAAGATTTTTAGGTTCTAATGGAGTCCCTGATCTCAGGCAAAATTAATATGCTAAAGAATCTCCACCAAAAACTTTCATACAGAAGAGTTGGCCACCGTTAATATTTCAAGCAAATACTGCCCATCTCCACTTGGTAACAGGAGGCCATTAATATATTGTTATAGTTAGAAAATTCAAAGAACTTTTCAAGTCTATCAATACAGTGCCTTACCTGCAACAATTTTTACTTCATATTACCAATAAGATTTTCTCAAAATAATTAGACCTCAAAAAACAAACAATCCAAGCATGATGAGTACACTAATAATACAAAATTAACCCTGGTCAGATATCCTGCAGGAACCAGTTTTGATGTTCCTTCCTCATTCAACAGGCAGATTTGTCTCACTAAGTTAGCTTTCAGAGCCAGTTCTAGGATTAGTGCTTCCTCCACTG
>NW_010103504.1:320-2519 GCF_000699245.1 Pterocles gutturalis | reverse complement strand
AAACCTTAAAAATGGTCTTAAAACCCCCCGATCGCGGCTGAAAACACCTCAAAATGTTTTATTTCGAGTTAAAAACCCCCCAGAGGCGGTTAAATCCCCCCGCGGCCGCTTTTTTCCTCTCAAAACCGCCGAACGGCCGCCGGCAAACGGCGCGAAACTCGCCGCAGACCCTTTAAAAACCGCAAAACGCCTCAAAAATTACCTCATAAACCCCGCAAAAATTGTGGTTTTTTTTTTCTAAGGAAAAACCTGACAATGTCACACCCCTGAGGGAATCGGTGAGGAAAAGGGGGGTGAAAACCCCGAAAAAAAATGGGTTTAAACCCCCCAATGATGGGAAAACAGCCCCAAATTCCCCCAAATTTTATTTTTTTTCTAAATTATAAAAGCAGAAAAAAAAACCATTGAGGGTTTCTTGAGGAAATTTGGCCAAAATCCTGCAAAAAAAGCGGCTTTTACCCCCAAAATCACCAGAAAACGGCGGCAAAATCCCCCCAAAATGGATTTTTTTTGGTTAATAAAAGACAAAAATATGAAAAATTAACCAACCTTGAGGAAATTTGGGTGAAATTCTGCCCAAACCCCCTAAAAAAAGACTTTTAAACCACCAAATGGTGAGAAAATGGGACCAAAATCCCCCAAATTGAGTTTTTTTCCGCAAAAAAAATAAAAAAAAAATCATAATTAAATATTTTTGAGGCAATCAAGGACAAAATTCTGGCCAAACGCCCTCAAAAATATCAATTTCCGCTCCCAAATGACAAAAAAAATTCCTCAAAATGATTTTTTATGTTGATAAAACGCAGGAAAAATTCAGAATTAACCGTTTTGTGAGGAAATTTGGGGAAAATTCTGGCCCAAAACCCCTCAAAAAAGCAGCTTTTACCCCCAAAATCACCAGAAAACGGCGGCAAAAATGGAAATTTTTTTTTGGTTAATAAAAGCCAAAAATAGAAAAAAAAATTAACCAACCTTGAAGAAATCTGGGTTCAATTTAAGGCCAAAATTCCTCCCAAAAATCCATTTTCACCCCTCAAAACGGTGCCCAAATCCCCGCCAAAATTATTATTTTTGCTAAAAAACCCCCAAATCATTATTTTTGTTTTAAAAAAGCGCAAAAAATTCCCTAATTTAACACCAAAAAAAGGAAATTTAGATCAAATTCAGCCGCCAAATCCCTCCAAATAATCACTTTTAAACCCCCAAAATAATTCATAAATCGCCCAAATCCCCCAAACTGATTTTTTTTTGCGAATAAAAAAATATTAAAATTAAAATTTAACCATTCCGCAGGAAATTTGGGTCCAAAATGTGCCCAAATCCCCCAAAGAATCCAATTTTAAGCCCCAAAATGGAATTAAAAAAAATTTTTGAGGGGTTAATTAACGGTGGAAAAAAATTATAATTTCTGATTTTTGAGGAAATTGGGCTCAAAATTGGGATTCTTGGCCGACGTCTTGGGCAACCCTCGGCCAACTCTTGGCCAACCGTTGGCCAACCTCTTGGTCAATTGTTGGCCAACCTCTTGGCCAACTCTTGGTCAACTGTTGGCCAACGTCTCGGTCAAACATTGGCCAACGTCTCGGTCAACCATTGGCCAACTGGTGGCCAACGTCTTGGTCAACCCTTGGCCAACATCTTGGCCAACCTCTTCGTCAACCGTTGGCCAACCATTGGCCAACGTCTTGGTCAACAGCTGGCCAACCTCTTGGGCAACCATTGGCCAACCTCTTGGTCAACCATTGGCCAACGTCTTGGGCAACCATTGGCCAACCTCTTGACCAACGTCCATTGGCAAACGTCTTGGGCAACCAGTGGCCAACCTCTTGACCAACGTCTTGGTCAACCGTTGGCCAACCATTGGCCAACGTCTTGGTCAACCCCTTGGCCAACCATTGGCCAACCCTTTGCCAACCTCTTGGACAACCCTTGGCCAACGTCTTGGCCAACCTCTTCGTCAACCGTTGGCCAACCATTGGCCAACGTCTTGGGCAACCCCTTGGCCAACCATTGGCCAACCCTTTGCCAACCTCTTGGACAACCCTTGGCCAACGTCTTGGCCAACCTCTTCGTCAACCGTTGGCCAACGTCTTGGTCAACCTCTTGGCCAACGTCTTGGCCAACGTCTTGGCCAACCTCTTGGCCAACCTCTTGGGCAACCATTGGCCAACCTCTTGGGCAACTGTTGGCCAACGTCTT
>NW_010103504.1:0-224 GCF_000699245.1 Pterocles gutturalis | reverse complement strand
GGCCACCCTCTTGGTCAACTGTTGGCCAACCTCTTGGTCAACCATTGGCCAACGTCTTGGGCAACCGTTGGCCAACCTCTTGGGCAACCGTTGGGCAACCTCTTGGCCAATCGTTGGCCAACGTCGACGCCTTGCGGACGGCCCCGCCCTCGCCTTCCCTCGCCACCTCTATGGTGGGAGGGGCCCGGTGGGCGTGTCCCGGTGGCTCCGCCCCGCCCCCTTTG
>NW_010103503.1:0-1198 GCF_000699245.1 Pterocles gutturalis | reverse complement strand
ATTTATTGTACATTTACATTAATTAAAATTTATATTATATTAACCCGCATTGAACGGAAGTGCTTTGCCCAGACCACACATGAATAAATGAAAGGTAGTGCTAAGGTCTTTGGTTATTCCAAATACAGAAAAAAAAAAAAGGTGGACAGAGTAGTAATGATGTTGTTTCCCCAAATTCCTCCAAATATATATCTTAAAAATTTGAAGCAAAGCCAATTTCTTCCATAATTTTTTTTCCCAGAGGAAGAAACTAACAAAGGAAAACACATACTTCAAAAAGTCTAAACCAAAACATATGAGTTACATTATATTCTTTGATGGTCTCTCAGACCCATCCATCATAGAAAGCCAAAGATAGAACTAAGCCCCAAAGCTTGAACTAGCCTCTTCTGCTTGCAGTTTTTTCCTCCCCTTTTCAACATCAAGGATCTTTCAGGAATAAATACTGCCTGATTTCTTGTCAAGCAATGTTCCAGAGTTATAAACCATGAACATTTTAAGTCCTAGATGAAATTTTCTTATAACATATTATGAATTAATCAGGACATGAAACCTGCATGAAACCATGCCATCCCTTTGCCACGCTCATAAAAGACTTTCTAACAATTATTCCATACTGGCACAACCAAGAGCTTACAAGCAACAAGGAACGATGCTGTTCTGGCTCATCTCCCTTTTTCCATACATGCTGTCCAGATTTAGTTATGTTTTGTACTACTTTATTACTGTAGGGAAGACAGGATTTTATGGCCTTTTGAATCTAAGAAACTACAAGACAATAACTAACCATGATAGACAGAAAACATTATCTTATGCTAGCTGATGTTTTCTGAAATTGCAACAGAATTTAGTGTGTAAGAATGCAACGTGTCTAAGGTGACAGAATGAGATAAGAAAAAGTTACAAAGAAAACTGCAACCACATAGCCCAGTAATACTGCATTGCTATTGCTATGTATAGAAAGCAAATATATGTATAGAACAAATCTTTGTTCTGATTTTGCAAGACCTCTGGACTTAGGCATGACAGGCTTGCTCTGGGCTAAAAGTTTAGCTTCTCAGGCTACACTTTTTTTGACCTCCCTGAACTTTGTTTTTACCTGGTTTAGACAGAACAGAAATTTTTTCTAATTGACCAGATGTCTGTATCTGTGTTACTTTTGCTTATCTTTGTATGCTAACACAACAGTTTTATGACT
>NW_010103502.1:893-1499 GCF_000699245.1 Pterocles gutturalis | reverse complement strand
ATAGGGGACTCCTGCTTACGGGTAAAAGACAATTACTCCCTAGTGATAAATGCGCCCCGTAAGGCAGGCTGATCCTAATAAGTACAAACTTGGGCTATACCCAGCTGGTCTGCTGGAGGCACCAGGCTCCCTGCAGTCGGGCCAGCAATACAGCAGCACCACGGCCAGGGTGGCCATCCCTCCTCCCCGTCCCCCCCCGCAGCTGTGCTGACAGAGATGTGTCTCTGTGAGACAGGGCAGAGCTGGTGGGGGTCTCCTTGCGCAGGTCCCAGCGTAGCTCGGGGCTTCCCGGGGGATTTCCTCTCTTGGCAGGGGTTGGGATCAGGTCTTGCAGTTCTGGGTTCTCTTCCCTTTGCCCGTGTCCTGTGTCCCTTGGCTGGCTGCTCGCCGACAGCAACTCCAGGTACAAGGCCAGCAACAGCGTTTTTTGCAAAAGGAAAGTTTTGCTGTTGATCCTTTTAATGGGTTTGCATGTGCAGGTAAGAGGTGCTCAGAATCCCCTGCGTGACAGGCTGAGAGCTGTTTAGCGTTGAAGTCGGAATGTGTTTCTGCCTCCGAAGAGCATTCCCTGCAGACTGAGGATTTCTCCCTGCGGTGGTGGTTTCA
>NW_010103502.1:0-851 GCF_000699245.1 Pterocles gutturalis | reverse complement strand
TGGCAGGAACGCAGCCGCTGTCCATTCCTCATGCTGCAGACTGCAATTCAGAGCATTTATTTTTAATTAGATCTCCCTTTTTTATTTTATTTTGTTTTATTTTATTTTACTAGATCAGTTGGTATAGGTGGAAGGAACAGTGAAATGGCACCAGCGAAAGAGATGACTTCCCTCTGCAGCCTGCCTCTCTGGTGCAATAAAGACGATGATGTACTCTGCTTCCCATAGGATTTTGACCTCCAGCAGAGTGCAGCTTCAGTGGGGACTTACCTTAATGCACAGCAGTCAATATTTTCTTTAGCTTTTTTTTTTTTTTTTAATTGCATCATTTCTGGCTCTGTTGTGCATTGTTAGAAACCTACTTTGAGCACATAACATTTTTTTTTTTCTGGTTGGCATTATGATGCCAATTGGCACTGAGTTGAATCCTTCACTCCCACTGCCAGGACAGATGAGGGGAGCGATGGACAGGGTCCACAGCCCCATGCTCAGCACCCTGTGCAGCTCTGACAAGTTCACCGTCCATAAGAGCTACCGCTGTTGCTCTGCAGGACTGTAAAATCCCCCGTGGGGCTTTCCTGGAGGTCTTGGCTGGTTAAACGTGCTGAAGTCCTTGCTGCTCCATCTTCTGCACACGGCTGGTTTCTGCTACAGGCGCTGTTCGCTTTTGCATGCCATGACAAACCGTGAGCATCCCCGTGGCATGCTGCGCCCCGCACAGTCCGTGCAGAGGCCACGGGGACGTGGCGTGTGGGTTGGGCTCAGTTTGGCACGCTGCATCCTTCTTCTAGCTGCTGTATTGCAATAACGAATATATGCTCTCATATATACTATAATATATATTCTATATA
>NW_010103501.1:0-30236 GCF_000699245.1 Pterocles gutturalis | reverse complement strand
TAATTTCCCAGCCGTCGGGACCAGCAGATGGATTGCAGATCTGCGCCGCCCGCACCGGATGAGGATGCTGTCACAGCGCCGTGCTCTCGGCTCCAGAACACGCAGCATGTTTGCCTCTGATTAGGATTGCACTCGCTTTCCAGCTTTCTGTCACCACACTATTGTTTTATAACTTGATACCTAATTTATTTTAATGACAACAATTAATTTGGCAAGTGCTCTCCGTCCTTGTTCTGGCAAAATCCTGCTCTGAGGTTGATAAAGCTGCTAAGTTGGGGGGGGGTTGTTTTGTACTGTTGGCTTGGGGTTTTTTTTTTTGGTAGAAACCTTTTCCATCAAGGAAATTTTTGAAAGATTACCATTGACACCCCCACCTTTCCTTCAGAGCTGTCAATCAAGGGAGAAGCTGCCATGCGAAAAATATGTATTGACAAAGCAATGGGTAGCACACAGCGGAGTCGGGCAGGGCTGGGAGCATCCTGCATCCCTCTGCCCTTCCCACTGCTGGCAGGAGCACAGGGAGGGAGGTCACATCCTTGCAGCCCGAGTGACAATGTCATCCTTTTGCTCTCTGCTCACCCAAGAGCTGGGCTGCTCCCTGCCCTTGGCACCCTGTCCGGGAGGAGGAAAATCCCTTTTCCCCAAACAGGACCAGCTGCAATCCCTGTCCTTAAGAGGCTGGTGCATCCCTTAGAGGAATTTCCAGGGGTCTTCCCACCTCAAACAGCCTCTGCTTGGATCTACAGAAACCCAGCTTAGCCAAAAGGACATTGTTTAACAAGTTTTCAGGTTTACTTAACTTGGACACAAAACCTTGCCACAGCAGCAGGTTTGGCCTCAAGACCCTGAAGGCCCTCTCCAGCAAACCTCTGTGTTGTCCTCTTTCTGCACACAGGGTCGAACTCCAACTCAAGCTTCCCATGTGTCCAGTGTTGTATTCAGAGTCCTTCTGCCTGCATGGTGACCTCGTGGCAGAGCTGCAAGGAGGAGACTGTCACCCTTCATGCACCAGGGACACCCCAGCAGCCTTGCTTCCATGGGCTCATCCCAGGACATGGAAACAACCCCAGGATTAAATCCATCCCCCTACAAAAGACTGGCATGAATGGTCTCTAGGCTCTGTTTGGATCAGACAAGACCAGAGCCCTGGAGGGGCCAGAAATAAGGTTTATAAGAGGTCTTCTCTCCTTCCCACGTGAGACACAGCTCTGACCTTATCCTGCCTGACCTCCGGTCCGTACTGGTTTGTTCAGCCTGCAGATAGACTGGTGGTCTGCAGAGATCCCCTCCCCTGGAAAAACACACTCCTTATTTCTTCTGGGGTCCTGGGGAAGCTTTAGTCTTAGTTCGTATTCCGATAAGCAAAAACAAAGAGCCAAAGTGGAGCAAAACCAGATGCATTAATTAAACAAACACAAACTCCACGGTCCCTGCACGTCCCCAACGTGAAGTTGGCTCTGATTTATCAAGACACATTTGGCTTGCGAAGAATGAGGCCAAATGTCTCCACATCTACAGCTCTCTGCTTGCAGGAGCCCACAACACTTGACTTTTCTGTGCTGGCTTGTGGGCTGGCAGAGAGCTGCCCCAACGTGCTGCCAGCCCGCGGGAAGGCGGCTGCCCACGGAACAACCCCTCCTTGTCCTCGCTGGTATGCGAGCCCACGGCCAGCGACCCGAGTGGGGGACACAGATGGCACCATCACCCAGCAGAAACCGGCTTCTTTGTAAAGAATAATGCCTCTGTCGCGCTTCTTTGCTGTGTAGCTGGAAAAATAAAGCCCCAAACAAATGGGAAGGGACACGTGAACCGAGGACCATGGCGTGGGGAGCAGGAGCTGGGAGGGTGGGGAGCAGGCAGTGCCTGGAGATCTGGCTCTGGGAGTCACAGGCTGCTGCTCAAAATTTGGAAATATTTCCCTGGGGGGCACTTGAAGGGGATGAGTCCTAAGGAAAGGGTGAATCGCAGGCCAATGATAACAGTCATTATGAAACCAATCTCCTGCTGAGGCCACGAAGAGTTCACTCCTTTGTGAGATGAGGTCTGACAGTAGAGAAGCGATTGCTGCCGCGAGGAACAGCCCTCCTCTCCATGCCCACTGGGGACAGGTCTCGAAACGGTGGGCTACACTGTGGGAAAGGAGTTTTAAGTGAGAAAAATAATTCTAAATGGAAGGAGTTAAACACTGGGAGAAACTGCCTGGCTTCAAAGCAGAGCCATCATCCTGGGAGCTTGCTGAGATGGGGTTGGACCCACAGCTGCCAGGCACTGCTCGAGATGCTGCTCCAGCCCGGGCAGGAGGATGGATGGGATGATCTCTGCAGGTCCCTCCCAGCCTTTTTTTCCATCACTCGATGACAATTGCATATGTTTTGTCAAGCGATGCTGTTTGCAGAGCTGCTCTGCCCAGCAGATGGGTCTGTCTGTAGTTACCAGTGCTGGACGCCAGCAGTGGTCTTGGCGTGTGGTTTCCTTCCCTAGAGTTAACCCTTGTTGAAACCAGACATCACGGCGGAGCAGATGGGCTCTGCTGCCGTCCAGGAACCGCTCGGGCACTGCAGTGCCTTGGTCCAGAGGCCTAAATGGTGCCTTATTTGTAAGCCAACAAAGTGATGTTCAGGGGCTGCCATCTAAGTCTGGGATTTGTTGTGCAAGTGCTAAAATGGGCAGGAGAGCATTTGGCTAAGGCCAAAATACCACAACATGCTGGAAAGTCACTTTCTCCACTGGCGGTGCCCAAGGTGGGAGTTTCTTTCTCTGACTGATGGGGGTAAATCCGTGGGATAAATCAGGCTGTGGCTGTTTCTGGCTCAGACTGCTCCTGCCGCTGCTGGCTGGAGAAACTTGGAGGCTGCCTGGGCAATAAAATGATTGACTACCACCTCCAGATCTTGCAGCATGAAGTTGATGGTTGTTTCTGCTCCGAACTGAGTTTCCTGCAATGTTTTGGCTTTTTTTTCCCCTAACACAGCTGCTATCGAAGCTCTTGTTAAGGCAATAGTTCATTTTTAAATTACATATTTAAATATCATTGCATACATTTTGCGTTTGAACTTCAGTGATTTTGGAGCCTGCTTGCTCCCTCAAGCATGCCATATTTGTGGTTTATTCACAGGCAGAGCTAATAATTGCAGTTTCATATGGAAGGGAAGGCATCAGAATCCAGTAACGATTATTTGATGGAAGGAGAATACCAGTAAGACAGAGGTCATAAAAATACCATACACAAGCCCAGCTGTTTATCCGCTTCCTCCATTGCTCACCATTGCAACGTCTGCTGGACGAATTATTTCCTTTCTGTTCAAAAGAAGAGAAACAACCAGGCAAGCGAAAAGAAATCAAACCTAAAGTGAATGCAAAAGGTTCCCAACTGCAAGAGCGCTTTTTCCTTGCAAAAATTGTTAAGTTATGCTGGCGGATGGTGCAGAGAAGCTGGCATTTGAGAGTATAAATATACAGGACATGTCTAACTGCAGCTATTTTGTCTGATGGGGCTTACAGCAGATTGAGGTGTTTTCAAGCAAAAGGTTCTGTTACCTTGATAATGTAAGTCATAATTAGGTGGGGTCTTCTTCAATTAGCTCCAAACTGAACTTGACCTCTACTTGAGTGGCTAATTAGGGGCTGTCAGCCCAGTCAGGTTCCTGAAAAGTTGTTTTTAACTGTACCTGAGATGGCTGTGAGCCTTGAGCCCGGTCTGCTTGGTGCTGAGGCAGTTTGGGGATGTGCTGCTGTTCCTTGTTCACACTGGAGCTGCATTTCTGTCCTGGTTCCAGCTGGGAAAGTTAACTTTCTTCACAGCAGCTGGTGTGAGGCTGTGTTTGGGTTTGTGCTGAGGAGAAGCTGATCACACACTGATGGTTAGAGTTGTTGCCAGGACAGTCAAGGGCTTTCCAGCTTCTCTTCTGTGCCCGTGTCTGCAGGGGCAGGAGGATCTGGGAGGGAGCACAGCCCCAGCGACCAGCCCAGGATTTGAGCCTAGGTTTAGGACTGAGACCCAAACTGGCCAATGGTCTATCCCACATCATGCCCAGCATGTCCAGTACATAGGTGAGTGTCTGTCCAGAAGTGCTCTCTCTTGCTCTGGGTTGTCTCTCTCAGGGTCATCGCAGTTTCTTGGAGACTCGGGCTCTGATCTCCATCCTGGTCTCATGGTTTCGGGACTCTCCCTGCTCTGGGATCATTAGCCAGGAATGGGCTGAGCCTTGCTCATCGGGTGGTGAGCAGTGTCACTGTGTATCTCTCATTTGTGTACATTACTATTATTATCATCATTATTGTTATTATTTCCAATATTATTGTAGTTATTAAATTGTTCTTATCTCAACCCAAGAGCCTGTTTTCCGTTCGCTCCTTGAACCCGCTCCCCCACCCCTGGGGGGGAGGGCGAGTGAGCGGCTGTGTGGTGTAAAACTACGAGAATTTCCCACACCGCAGGCTGCAGCGGCTGCAGGGATGCTGCGGATGCAGCCCCAAGGCCCCGGCTGGGATGCGGGCATGGTCTTGGGCTCAGGGCGAGGGAAGACACCCCAGTCCCGAGGTCATATGGGCACGTAACCTTCCCTGCTGGCTCTATCCCAGTGGTCTTTTTTACCTCTGCCTAACCTGGAGGGCCCAGAGGAAGGAGCAAATGTGCCGTCCATCCCTTCTTCCCCCTTGCCCTGCTCTGTGGCTAGGAATCTCCACTCTGCTCCTTAGGCAAGGGGTGATTTGGAGTCCCCTGAACAATCATCAGGAAGGAAGACAATAATGATTTTAAATTAAAATAGTTACAAGTGGGGAGTCGCCGCGGCGAGACATAATTCATTTCAGACTGCCTGTCTTGCAGCTATTTGCCAATTCCTTCAGCATGTAATCTTCCCATTTCCTACAGGCGAACTCTTTTTTGCACACTTATAATTAGGTGCGTTTTTTTCTCCTCTCTCTCACTAACCTCAGGCTCCAGACTTGCAGCTTCCGAAAGTAGCTCACGTCCCATTAACTTTTTTTTTTTTTTATTATCCACTTCTGCAGGGGAAAGGGGGGTTGGGGAAGGAGGTTACCCAGAGAGTCAGAGGGAAATGTTTTGGCCACAGAGTTCTGGAGCAATTTGGGAAGGAGCCAGGAGCCAGGAGAGCAGTTGCAAAGGGTCTGGGGCCAGTTGGGCTGAGATGTGGCCAGTGGCACGAGGGAGGAGTGGGTGGCTGGAGGGTGGGAGGGAGCTTTGCCACGGGAACGGTGGCGTCTCAGGGAGGCTTTCGGCTGCACAGCTGACTGCTCGACTTCACCGAGCGAAAACCTCGAGCAGAGGCAGTTTCCCCTTCATTGCTTTGGGGATTTGACATGATTACATACATTAACTTGTGGCTTTTCTCTTGTAATTGTTGGTTACTTCCTATAAATGTATTTGCGTGGATATACATACTCACATGCATATATATATGCATGCACATGTAAGTGCATATATATATATATATACATACATGGATGTGTCTGTATATAGGCACAGAAGCACACATCATATTATTGGGTTTATCATACCTTAAGGCAGGTCCCATCGAACACCAGCTCCGGGGACTCTGAAAATGTGCCCTGGGTGGTCTGGGAAATGGAACTGTACTTATCTGCCTAGTTCTTATCTATTTGTTTTAGCATCTGAGCTCCCTGTTTGTAGGTCCCTGGCTAGTGGATAAAGTCACGACCACTGTCTCATGGGTGCCTGGGCAGAGAGAAGGGATGAAGGCTCCAACGATCCTCATTTCCTGAGTAAAAGCAGCAGGAACTGGTGCCCGAGCTTCCCCTGGTTTGTATATGAGGTGGTGTGGGATGCATGCCAGGTTACAAAGAATCGGGATTTTCAAGATTTGAAGGTAATTGCCTCTGGTTTGTATCCAGAGAATATTTATTTATTCATAAAATACATACTGTAGGAGGTGTGGGAGAAATTGTGAGTTGATCTCTTCTGGAGGAAGAGGACCGTGCTTGGGTGATGCTCGTTGTGTATCTAACCTGAAAGGGGAAATTGAAAGATGGATGTACAGCTGGGCTGGAGTCAGAAGATACCTGCTTGGCTTGGTGGGGGTAACGACGACAAGGCACATGGCCTTAATTCTTGCATGAAGGAAAGAAGCCAGTTACGCTGCACTTTCTTTGCCCTACTCAATGTCATGCAAATCAGAAGGATGCTTCCTATGAATACAGTCTGAAAAAAATCTAAAAATACTGTTATCTTCTGATTTAGCAAAATCTTGTCTGATGAATCACGAAGATAGAGAGGAGAAAGGAGAATTGCAAGCTGCTTGTTCAAACTTCTCTTCACTCTGTTTATATTATATTAATCCCATTCTTCAGGGGTTCTACAGCTCATCCACAGGGGCAAGGAAGGATTTACTTCTGACCCTTTTAGCATGATTTAGCTTCTGGTTTTGAGATTTTTTTTAACTTTTTTTTAATTTTTTTTTTTTTTAATTTCTCCTGAACCAGTTGGAAATTGTTGAGCAAAGCACTTATGCCCCTCGTGGTATTAAAATCTCTTGGATGCCTGGTGGATAGATCATTCCTCCATGCTTCAGGTTAAACAAACTGTCTGATTTAGGGTGCAGAAACGCCTTCTCTGAGGTCAGAAGGGTGAGGACTTTGGAGCACGCAGAGGATCACTGCGGATTTCCCCCAGCAAATTCTCTGCTATTGCAGGAAACTTGACATTAGGGATGCTCTTGCACATTACAATGGTGGTTTTGTGTGTTGCAAGGTGCTGGGAGGTTTCTGTGATAGCAATGAATGGGGGATGTGGGGAGTGGGTGTCCTGTGAACCTCCCTGCACTAAATACCTCTTGTTTTCCCCAAAAAATCAGGTAACTGGTGTGGATCTTGAGTGTGGCCCATTGGAGTCCTGTGTTCCCAAAGCCTTTTTTCCTAAGTGACCCTGTTGTCTTTAGCCTAGCATGAAAAAGAAGGGTTTCCTGAATGTCCCTTTCCTATTTTTCCTAAATCCTGGAGCTGACGGTGCCTCTGCCCAGCTCACCCTTCTGCACCCACCTCCATTTTCCCCAGCAAACCCCAGTGATGTTACACAGCAGAGCCCCGGAAAACCCAAATTTGAGCTGTTCAGCTCCATAAGGTGATTTAACTACTCCAGCTAAGAGTATTGTACCTGGCATTAAGAGATAACTCATCAGACCGAATGTTAACCCTGCTGCAGCCAAAGCCTTTGCCATTTAACTTGCGATAACGAAACTTATCAGCTAATTACAGCTGGGCTTGGAGCCTTTCAGAGACCTTGCAGGGCTTTTCCCCCCTCTGCTCTTAAGAAAAAGAAGTAGTAAAAAGGGTAATTCAGGCTAGAGTTGAATGAAAACCCACAGATCTTCCGATTTAATCTGTGTGACAGGATCTCTTGTTCCCTGTGCAGCAAGAGACCCTTCGGGGACCGGCTGAGGCTCGTACCACGGCACGGCTTGGCTCCGGCGAGGTTTTGACAGGCTCCAAGGATTAGCCAGCAGAGTTTGCCTTGGGGAGCTATTGCCACAGAGCAGAGGGCAGCAGCTCCTTCTGCTCGGCGTCTTTTTGCAAGAAAAACAGCACTGGCTGATTGCAGC
The DNA here is from genome assembly GCF_000699245.1 of Pterocles gutturalis. Taxonomy (NCBI): domain Eukaryota; kingdom Metazoa; phylum Chordata; class Aves; order Pterocliformes; family Pteroclidae; genus Pterocles; species Pterocles gutturalis. The sequence goes on along the minus strand of NW_010103501.1, from coordinate 22,659 downwards.
CCCCGTGCCATGGTACAGCTGGGAAGGGAACAGCTTCACAGCAAGGCAAAGGATTTCTGGGGGGAGTTATGGTGGCAGTGGCTTTGGTCACCCAGAGCAAATGCCTGGCTGCAACCAAGGAGAGCCCAAAGCTAACGGCTGCTCTGCATGCTCCCGCAGCCAAGAGAAATGTTCATACGTGACGCTGCGATATAGCGGGTAGTGAGGATTACAAATCTGCCAAAACTTTTTCGTGTTCAAAAGCCATTAAAACTTATTAAAGCGACTGCAGATTTCACAGTTGTCGCTGCTAAGTGACTTACAAGGTGCAAGCTTTCAGCTGGGTGGTCTTTTCCTCCGGTATGTCATCTCACCCTGTCACTCCGCTTCACCCCCTTGAGCTGCAGCAGAAACCCAGGACTTTGCAGATCGTTTCTCTAACACAGAGTGTGGGGGCTGGTTTTTTGGTTTTGCTTTTTTTTTTTTTTTTTTTTTAATTTATCTTATTGATACCAGTCTTGGAACTGGGACAATGGCGTCTTCCAGCAATCTCAGCTCCAAATCACAGCTCCTTTCCCAAGCCGTTTTTCCAGCCTGGGAACTAAAGCTGATCACAGCCTTTGCAACCCACCCACTTCTCACCACGGTCCTGCTCGATAATCTCCGCTCAGCTGCACAGGACCCTGCACGGGACCCTGCACGGGCAGCAGGACTGGATGTTTCCTTCTGCTAAGGTCAAATTTACCACCTGGTAACCCAACAGTCTGACAATACCTAAAGAAAACATGACCAACGGTATTTTAATGTCATTCCACAGGATGAACTGTGCTGGGATACATTTCAGTTGCTGTGTCTCTAGCAGGACAGAAGGTCGTTCAGTACTCAAAGAGGCTTATAAGAGAGATGGAGACAGACCTTTAGCAGCATCTGTAGCAACAGGACAAGGGTAATGGTTTTAAACTAAAGGAGGATAGATTCAGACTAGAAATAAGGAAGAAATTTTTAATGATGAGGATGGTGAAACACTGGAACAGGTAGATACCCCATCCCTGGAAACACCTGAGGTCAAGATCTAGTGGACGATGTCCCTGCTCGTCGGAGGAGGATTGGACTAGACAACATTTAAGGGTTCCTTCCAACCCAAACCATGCTATGATTCTCTGATTTTAGAAGGGGCCAGCAACGGGCAATAAAAAGGACTGAAAACGTGAAAAGGCTTAAAATGAGACTGTGTAGTTTGGAGAGGAGAAAAGTAAAAGGTGTTTTGAAGCGTGTGTACGAGCATGGAAAGAAAAGACCTCTTCCATGGCCTCGCAGGCTTTCTAGATTCCATGGGGAGCTGCACACAAACGAGGAGCTCTGGTGCCAGAAAGCAAAATGCAGCCGGGCAGGCGGCTTCCCCCACAGCCCAGCACATGCTTAAACTCCTGAACCGCGAGCGATTTTCATGGCGTGGTGTCATCTATCCACCCCAGCCTTGCTAGGATGACAAGGAGAGACAGAATAATTTTCTCCAGTTCAAGAAAACAGCAAAGTGCTGCTTACAGTAACACATTAGCTCTTAAATCCCTTCATTCCTGCAGAATGAAATGGATACCGGTAATTATTAATGGGCAATAAACTTGCAGACTGGAAAGGCAAAATTCATCTGGCCATGGACAGGCTAGTATTTACAAATATGTCAGCTCAGTGGAAAAATTCTGCTGAAATCATATTGCTCACCAATATTTTTTGGAGTAAATGTTCTTGAAGATTGCTTTAAGGAATTTTTTTTTTGGGAAAGCTGATCTGATTATATCAGGGAAGTTAAATTAATCTGGGTACCGAAGGGTCAACAAAAGTTGGTTTTGGTTGCTGTGTCTTTATAGCATTTGAAATATACTGGTTGAAACAATGTTTTAAGAAGATTTGGGAATTCCCTGAGATAGCAATTTTCAAGTAGAAACGTTGATTTTTCCAAATTTTCATATACCTTGGTAATAAATAAAACTTTTGAATGGGGATTTTTTATTTTAAATATCAGTAGATTTTGTTTTAATATTTCTAAACACATCCATTTAGAAATTTCTGTACCATTTATTTAGTTGTTCCAACTTTGACCTTTTTAAAAAAAATTATTTTGGGATTGGAGAAAAAAAATCCTACTTCGAAATATTGGAATTTCCAGTAAACTGAAATTCTATTTTTAAATCACTTTGGCTGATAACTGCACATGCAACAAGCCTACGATGGGGCACAATTATCATCCTCTGCTCGTGGGCTTGCCCCTTTAGGTTTGTCTGGAGTCTGGTCTGGAGTGCGGTCCCTCGAGCGAACTCCTGTGCAGTGCAACCCACTGAGCCCAGTTACTCCAGCGATGGGTGGGTGTGTGCTCAAAGCAGGGAACGATCGGTGCTCTTTGGGTGGGATTGTTTAGGGGTTGTTTGAGCAAACTAGAGGCCATCAGCAAATGGCTTGGTCAACGTTCTCATGATTGCGCGACTTTGTTCCAAGGTTTCTGATCTCCACCACTGCGGGTATTTCAAGGTCAGTTAATTGCTGGAGTTCTGTTTAATTGCTGAGCTGCTTCCTTTGCAGCTGACACATTGCAGGCCACCACGGTGCAGCAGAGAGATGCCCTCGCCAGCTGTTGGATGGGGAATTGAGAAGGACATTTACCATGGCCCAGACTCGCTGCCTTCCTAGAAAGGGAAGAGAGTTTTTTGGAAGGATGCCAGTGAGGTACTCTCCTGCAGTTCTCCGTTGGCGGACGGCTGGTGACCAAGCCTGACCCATTCTGCGCTTAGCTGACAGATAGTTGTAGGCAGCGAAGAAGGCAGATGGCTGAGAGGGGAAAACCTTTTACAGCATGGGATTAGTGTCCTCTGGCCAGCTGGCTGTTTGTGCATACTTTATTCAGACAACTTTGAAATGTAGGATAATTTATGTGTTCAATGGACCAGAACTGACTCTGGGATCCTTAAGGGTCTTCCATCATCCTGAGAATGAAATAGCTGATGCAGGCACTAGAAATGACAATTTGTCCAGAAACTTGTGCTGTCAGTTCACATTGCATCTGAAAATTTTGGGTAAATTTAACACCCTACAGGTCCTACCTTCCTCCCCACTCCTGACACGCCCACCAAAGCCCTCTGCGCCATTCTGCTTACCTGGATTGGACCACTTAAAAAAAAAAACTTTCTCTGTTTTTCCTAAGAGAGCTGTTCTTGTGTTTCTCTTGCTTCTCTTCCAAAAGACAAACCAAGTCTGAATTTTCCTAAAAAAACCTGCTCTTGTGAGATACACAGCTGGCTTCTCTAGGATCTGGATGGCTGAAAGAAGTGCCAGAGAGGTGGGCAGACACTTGGGTGCTCCTGCAAACCAACCTCCTTCCAAACCGTGACCCAACCTGGTGAAAGTTGTCACTTTTGTAGTGTATTTTTTTTTTTTCCCAAACGTGATTTTCTTGCATTGCAGAAGTACCTCAGAGGAACCCCCCAAACCCCAGGGATCTCTCACACTAAGCATTTCAAATTCAGCTCCAACATAAGGCTGGAGGGAAGAGCTCAGCCCACGCAGGAGCCAAAGCAACCTCCTGGGGTGTGTGTTACAAGAGCCTCCCAGCTTTGCCAATCCACAGGGGTCACGAGTTGTCACAGCCAGCAGCTGCAGAGCCTGTGCTCTTTGGTTCAAGCTGTTACAGCTTTTAACTGAGGAGTGGATTTACCAGGGATGAGAAAAATGAGCTTTAGCTCTCCCATTAACTATATCCTCTTGCTCCCTTGGCAGCTTGCGCAGTCAGCTGCTGCCCACTGGCTCCACTGGTGAGGAGCCACACTGCCAGGACTATGATTTTGCTGTCATTCTCTAGCACTTAGGAGCCCCACCGCACGGGATTGTGCATCTGAAAGGGCTGTCTGCACGCTGCGGTCCCACTAAGAGCAAGAACTTCTGCAAGGCTGAGCTCTTCCCACCAGCCTCAGCATCACAGCAGGATCCCCATGGGCAAGGTTCAGCTCACGAAGGTGGAACCTGCGTCCTGCTCATCCCATCCATAAAATATTGGCTCCCTGCATTCCTCCTCCTCTGCTTGCAAAGGAGCTACATGAGAAGTTTGCAGATGTTCTGCAGGGAAAAGCTGGGTCCTGCTGGTCGCTGGCCAGGCGAGGGTGCTGGGTTCTTTGGCCTTAGGCACAGCCTTATTTTTTCTTCATACTATTAAGAAAATGAGGAAGAAATAGCACATGTAAGAGGTGGGTGCATAGTCCTGGCTGCAGGAGTTGAGCCTCAGCTGTCCTAGGGTGAGGACTGCGGGAATACCCGTTTTCTATGAATCAGCAGTAGTTCGTAATGCAAGCACCGGGACCGGTCCAGTTCCCACCACTGCTGATGGGAAAGGTGTGTTGGCTTCGGGAGGCTGCGATCGTGCACACTTCGATGCACACCACTTTTTTTGATATCGTGTATTTTGAATTTCAGCTTTTGCATTCAAGCCGCTTCTCTCCACCTCAACCTCCACCCCTCAATCATTCAAGAAAGAGAAAATAAAAATAGCAAAGACAGTTTCAGTCAGTCCCTTTGGCTATGTGGCACTACATCTTAGCAAACAGTTGATGGAATGGCTTCTGTCGTTCCTTCATTAACTTGAGTTATTGATCAGCTTCCTTTAGGAAAGCAGTCTGGAAGAGAGGCACAAGTGAGTACAGAGGGAGAACCAGGATAAGAGCAGTGATGGGGGGCTCCTAGGTCCTTTCCCCAAGGCCAGAGATAAACACCTCTTGTTTTTGCATGTGTTCTGTTCAGAATCCCCCACAGGAGCTCCCTGCCAGGCAGTTGATGGGATGAAAACAAACTCCTGCATGTCCCTGAGATGTTCTCCTCCTGGGTCTTCCTCACCTGGCTATAACACAACCATCCCCAAATAACCCGCCTGGAAACAGCATTTTCCAAGGGGATGAGTTATCTGCCCCTGAGCTGTCCCCTTGCAGCCAGCTCTGCCATGGCCACTTTGGTGATGGATGATTCCTGCCTCCCCAGCTGGCAGCTCTGCGCTGACTGTCCATGTCCTGGCTGCAGCTCAGCTCTTCCATTTGCCTCCAGTTTGGTTTCCCTGCAGGGCTGGAGTTGATGCTGCTGCAGCGATGCCCCTGCTTTGGGAATTTGTGTCCTTGCTCCAGTCTTTGGTTCATCCTCTTGCCTCCCTGACCCCACCAACCTCCTCTGCTGCAGCCTTCCTGGGTGCCCCTTGAGTCCTTCCTAGCCCTTGAAGTTTTTTGAACGGCTCCTCTCCTTGGGTGTCCTCTGAGCCCTCCTTGGCTCTTCCCTTGCAGAGGTTCCCACCACCCTCCCCCTACCCTGCGAGGACCCTTTGGACGTGCTCAGGGCAGATGCATCTCCAGCAATTCTGACATCAGGATGAAGCAGAGGTAGCTCCCTCCATCTGGCATCTCAAGTGTTAATCCAGCCCAGAAAAAGCAGATTTTTTTTTTTTTTGAGACTCTTTTGGCCTTTACTTTTTTCTTGTTTTGCCTTTTTTTTTTTTTTTGAGCTGCTAACTGACATCTGAATGGGAGATATGAATATAGAAATTATTCTTTGCTGAAAGCTCCAGAAAAGCCACAACCCTCAGATCAAACAAGTTTTTGTGCCACAGCAAAATTAAATCCTTGTGATTTCCATATTCTTCAGTCAACAGGCTGGCGCCCAAATTGTTGCCATAGCTACTTAAGTACAGGCTGTCAGGAGCAGGGGAGGGAGCGGGAGACACGCTGTCCGAGGGTTAAGTAGCTGTTTAATTATTCAACCCAATATCTGGCGAGCACTCCAGATTGACAAAGGGGGGTCTCCTGTGATCTCCGCCCGGATGGATCACTTTAACCCGCTCTCCTCCCTCCCCGTGCGCTGCCTGCCGCATTCCCTGATGAAAGGAGGAGAAAAGTGGATTTACTTTGCTTTGCTTTGCTTTCCCCTGCCCCCCGTTGTTTTTTGACTCTGTCAAACCTGCTGGAGACTCTGTGAGTCAATGAGTGTGCTGGCTCAGTGACTTACAAAATGGGATAACACCCCCCTTCTGACACCTGTGCCCACCCCCGGGCTGTGCCTCAGTTTCCCCACCTCCTGGAGCTGCAGGGAGTGTGGACGCTGGGCGGCAGGAGCCTTGGCTGCAGAGACCCCCGTGTGTCCCCTCTTCCCAGGCTGCCCCGTTGGCTGGGCAGGGGGAGATGTTCTTGCAGGATGGGGGATTCAGGATGAGGAACATGCCGTGGGGTGGACATGGCCTTGGGCATTAATCCACCTAAAACACTCGGGGAGCTTGGCCCAAGGCTGCTGGAGAAACGCGAAGTACGATGGCACAGGGCTGGCTGGGCAGGAGAGGACGATGTTTGCTGCCTCGAGAACTTCCCCGTGATGGTTTTTCTCAGTTTTGCATGGACAGCATATTGGGAACATAAGCTGGTTTTTTTTCTAATGGAGCAAAACAATGAAAATACTTGGAAAAAAACCAACTATGCTGGTCAAGACTCCCTCATTAAGGAGAGCTGTGTTTTCAGATGCCTTCCTCTCTTTTCAGCGATCCCTTACTATTTAACTCTAGAGAAACCCAGGCTTTCTCTCATGCAAACTCGGGGGCTTTTTCTTTCTGGAAATCGTATTAAAAGTGTTGCCTGGCCAAGTGCCTTTGCCAAACGGATGATGGTGTTGTCCTGTGATCTGAAAACATTGGGGGTAAGGTAAGGTAACAGTGCAAAATCCACCACTTAGTCATTGCTGGACATGAAAAACTGCTTTGGTTATCAAAGAAATATGTTGAAAGTGGACGCTGATAGCCCCTGGGGGTCCTGCTACCTGGCTGGTGCCAACAAAAAGAGACAGATTAATGAGCTCTATGGCCGGTTGCTTCTGTACTCTTTTCTTAACCTTTATTTTCCAGAGACTTCCAGACAGATAAAGGACAGCGCCTGGTTAATCATTTATCCATCTGCATATCCACCCTCTCTTTTCATACTCTTCTCTGGCCTCAGAGGAAAAATTAACGTATTTATTTTCTGGTTTCTCCCCCACAATGCTACAGAAGCAATTTTGGTCACAATAGGAAGTCATGTCCCATCAAATTCAGGTTAAAAAAAAAAAAAAAAAAAGAAAGAAAAAGAAAAAAAGAGAAAGAAAAAGAAAAACAAAAAAGAAAAAAAGAAAAAGTAAAAAGAAAAAAAGAAGCATGCTAGCATGGTTGGATAGGTCTGTGGGGAAGAGGGTGCTCCAGCCGGCCCTGGCGTGCCTAGAGATGTTTCTGCTCCAGCGTATTTTTAGCTACTGTCAGAGAGCGCTTTCCTTGCTGATCTGCTCGAGGTTCATGTTGCCTTGCTGAAAAGCTCACTTGCTCCAGTGCAGACCTCCAAGCTAGAGAGCTTCCGACCGCAGATTTTCATCTGGATGATTTTCTATTGTCATGGGCCAAATAGCGAAGCCTTTTCTCAGCCTTTTTGCAGACCAAAGTCCCATTGGATCGGTGGGCTGACTCATCTCTGAGCACTTTCTCCAAAGCCCCTTGCTCTGTCAGACGCTCACCACCATCCCTGCCTCGTCGCGGGATGCTCCGACTTCCCGGTGATGGGCTGTCTCTGGATTTCCCTGCAGCCTCCAGCTTTCCCCCTTCGGTCACGTCTGCCACAGCCCCACGTTGTGCAGGACCCGCGTGGAGAGGACGGAGATGTGCAGCCAGCTCTTCAGGCAAACGGAGCTGCTCAGACCACGGAGGGGAATCTGCACCTCTCCCGCTCCCCTACGTGAGCCAGTGCCTCAGTTTCCCCATCTTCACGCTGCAACGTCTTTTCATTTCCTTTCTTATGTTTGTTCTTGAAATTATATTTTGTAAATAACACTGGTCACAGAGCTGTGTGGCATTGCAACATTCCCGGTATAATTCATCCTTCCTCTCTGCATTTTCCTGAAAACCCACATCCCTGAATGATCATGAAACATTCCAACAAGAAATGCCAAGAATTTCCTAATAGATATCTTGGCTCTTAATGTCTTGGTTTTTTTTGTTTTTCTATAAGTAATGAAAATGAAGCATCATTTAAAGTCTTTATTGAGTCTGCTAAGCTGGGCTGGATTTCACTGCCTTCTGGTTCCCTGGGAAGGCTGACCAAGCTCTCTCTATCATCAGTCACCTTCCTGTGTTGGGAAGAGAAAGATATTGGATATTCATGCAGAATCTCATTCACCTGATGGGACATCAGAAATACGGTGTCCAGGGGAAGGGGCAGGGGACTGGTCCTCTGGGCCATACTGGGATATTTGTGTAGTTACAGGACACTGCTTTGATTAGACCGTGGTTAAATGGCAGGGATGGCACAGCTGGGTGCAGGTACCATGTATGCATCACCTCCATGGGTCTTCTCCTGCCCACTTGGGCACTCTGTCACCTGGGTTTTGTTGGTGGCTTCTCTTTGATTGAACCCCAGAAGGTAGGGACAGATAAATGTTTTCAGGGTGATTCAATGGGCTTCAGCTGAGCTGCATCAGCTCTGCATTTATCTGCCTCATTGGGGCTTGTTTCCAATTTAAATAAAATGGCATTTTCATTCTGGATGTTGGTGGCAGGAAGGGTGATGGGATTGTGGTGGATGTTCACAGCTGGCAGGTCCATGCTCTTCCTGTACATCAGCGACGCCCTGGCACCGGGCGGTCACTCGATCCCATGTTTTCCATTGCCAGAAATGACTCTGGCTGTTGGGTGCTTTGATTTACTGCACTATCTACTCAGAGACATGAAAATCCTCAGCTTCAGAGGTCAGGATAAGCTGCTAACTGTCAGGAATCGGGTCTGTCAGGGTGTTTTCCTGAGCAGCAGGTTTGCTGGTAGCATCAGTCCCTGCACTCACCCCAGTCCCAGCCCCAATGCCCACCCAGTTTTCTGTGCTGGAAGCCTGACTGGCACTTTGGCAGCATTTAGAGCGTTTCCAAAGTGAATGGGAGCTTTCTGGCAGTGTAACAACAGCCTGGAAGGTAACAAACACCCTGATGGCTTTTTCTGCTGCCCCTGGTCACCTGGTGGGACCTCTGAGAAGGAGAAGACCTCACCTCTGCATCACTGTCATTCTGTCCCTTGTCACCTCCCTGCCTGCAAGGGCAGGTTTTTTCCTATGGCACATCACGCTGCCAAGGTGCTTCAGCCAACTGTGCTCAAAACTTTTGGGTTGGAAAAACCAGCATCACTTAGATCAAGGAGGGGGGCAAAGAGCCCGTCTGATTTTGGAAGGGAAGCCAGACTAGCAGGGCTGCGAGCACAACAGCATGTGGCTGTGTTGAGATTAATTTGCTTAATTGTTCCACGCTGTTAGCAACAGTTACCATGTTTACCGGTTGAGTCAGTAATGCTTGTTAAAACTCTAATTCAAAGGGACCTCAAGTAATAAAAAACAGCCTCGGAAGGATCTTTTGCATTAGCTACTGTTGCTTTGCTACGGCAAACTCAACACTGCCTTCTCCACCCAACACTGTCCTGTTCAGGGCAATATCCATCCTTTATGGACAAGGCCTGTGGAATTTTACATTTTTAAAAACTGTGATTTTTTTTCCCCCAAAAAAGTGTTATTTCCGGACGTAGTGCACAGAGGCAGTAGGAAATTGTACCCCCACCCATCACCATGGCGATGCAGCCCTGGGGCTTGCGCCTCCCGCCCTGTGTGGTGGGAGAGCCCGAGGCACCGCAGGTTATCTCTGCAGGAGTCTTTGCAAAAATCAGTGGGAGGATTTCTTTGGATCCAGAGGAATGTAGGTTGTGCCTTAAACTCTCTTCGGTTCTACCTTGCTCTCCGGAATGATCTCAAATTCATTTAATGAACACATCTGGGGAGAGTCCTTTCTTACATTCATGTTCAGAATGCAGACAGAGAACCTAACTGCCTTTTGACATCTATGAATTTATCTATAAATTAATCTCTAAATTTATCCCCCCACCCCTCTTCCTATGGATGGGGCCACTGAAGAGAGACCAACGCTGCTAGTCTGCCATGAGACAGCAGCAAGGGATGCTGATGGCAGCTGGGGGCAGGAATGTGGGTATTTTTTCTGTTCTGGGTGTGATTTGGTGAGCTCTTCCCCGTTTACCATCTTGATATGTAAGTGGGAAAGAGGCAGAAGTCATTAAGCAAGGAACAGGTAACTAATCCAGTTAATCACCTGATAGCCAATGTCTGTAAAATTCAAGAGAAGTTTGGATGTATCTGTGGATAATGAGACCTCACCGAGCTCCAGTACATAGCATTTGTGATCCCAGTATTTCTACACAAATGCCTATTTATAGCTTGTTGGCACATGTCCCCTTAATTGCCTGTTATCTCTGCATCTGTATTACTGGCATGCCATCTGGCTCTGTCCTTGGCACCACCCTGCTCTGTCTCACAGAGCTAAGCCGGAGTTAACGCAGAAACTTTGATCTTGTATGGGGGGAAGATGTATAGACTAGAAATTTCCCTGGTGATGAGCTCAGAGCAAAGGCAAAGCCCCTGGAAGCTGCAGCATCCCTCGCATACAGCACAGGACCCTGCTCAGGTGTGCACATCCTTGTGTCTGAATGACACTTGTTTCTGTGGGATCTGAGGGTTGGTTTTCACCTGGGAAAACCACTTCTTGTAGTGGATTGTCAGGGAGACAGGATCTACATCAATAACCCCCTGCAGACCTCATAAAACCAGAGGGATGCTGCCAAAGGAGAAGGACTGAGCTTTACAGTTGCGAGAAGAGTGGAGGAGAAACCAAAGCTCATGATGCAATTTTGTGTGAATAAGGTCAGAACATTTTGTTTTGTCTGCATGAGTGGGACTTTCACAATGGGACGCAATGTTGAAATATTTTTACTTTTTTTTTGGTCAAGGAGGTAAATCCCAGAATCCAGCTGTTCCCAGCTGAGCCAAGGTCTGAGTGAAATGATATAGACCCATGAGGAGTGGATGCAGTCAAAACACCACTCCCAGTTCCACCTGGGTAGAAGAAATATTAATCCTGAATCCACAGGAAGATTGGTTGCTCCTTAAGCTCTGCCCTTGAAGGCCACTCCATCGCTGTGCAGGACTAATGTTTCCTGAAAACCGTGTTTTTGTCCAGACTCATGCTTGGGATAATGGGTTCGCAATGGGGCAGTGAGGGCAGCATCCTGGAGAGAGGAGGGGAAGGTCAGTTAATAGGAAACTCTTAATAGAAAAGCTGTGCATAGGAAGCTCCTAGTGCAGAAGAACAAAACCCTGCTCCACTGACGATGGGAGGAGAAGAGGTTGAGTTGTCTTTGTGTCTCTGGCACCTTATCAAGAAGGGTTAAAGCAGGGCTGGGCATTTTCAGGGACTCCAGATTTACAGTTCACACAGCCAGGGGGTTTGGGTCCATTTATTAGAAATGACCAAGGTGTAGGTTAATGTGCAGCCTCCTAAGGCATGAAAGTCCTGCCCTGCCTTCAGCAAGGAATAAGGCTCCCCCAGCCCTGCTGAAGAAGGTGAAGATGCACCTGAAATGCAGGACAGACAAATCCCAAGCACGGAGCTGCTCAATGCTGAAGGGAAAAGCTTCGCTCACCCTTGTACCATGGCAGGGGACTCATGGAAGAAGTGAATCCCCCTCCGTACTCAGCAGTATGATTTAATTTCAGGAGGGAAAAAATGAGCTCATGAGGACTGCCGGTTTCCCTATCATCTCCCCTCTCACTCTTCATGGACATGGGGATGGGGAGGGGAGGGTTGGACTCATCCTGGAAGAGTTGTCCAACTGAGTCGGGGAGGACAGGCAAGAAATCTGCAACAGACCTTGCCCGGCAGCTGCCAGCTTTCTCTTTGGAGGGGGGGTGAGCAAAGAAGGAGCTGCACAGCCAGCCCCACAGCTCAGCCTGGCCCCGCTCCATCCCACCCTTCATCTGGGGGGAGAGGAGAAGTGAGGGTCTGACACCTCGTTATTGCTCATCCTGGCGGCTGTTTCTCACGGAGCGATTGAACATCGCGCTTTCTGCTCAGTGCTCTGTGAAACAGGCTCTAGTTCCTGCAGTGCCTCTTGCAGCTTGAGTTTGAAGTGGTGGAATGACATGGGAGGAAATTTGGGTCTGAGCCTCAGCCAGTGCAAGTCCTCCTGGCTGGGTAGATATCGACATCCCATTTCAGGACCAAAGCTGGCAAGGGTCTTTTGAAGTGCAGATGTCTCGGAAAAGCAGAGATGCATAGAATTCTGTTTAAATGATAGTAATAAAAGGAAAACAACATTTGGAAATAGATGTAAACCATCCCTAATCACAACCAGGAAATCAACTTTGCTAGCGAGAGGCTGGGCATGTGTCTAATCTGGGGCTCAGGGTAGGAACAGAAGAAATGTAGAAGGAATCATTTTTTACCACGTTATGCTGAGCCTCACACTGACAGACACAAGCCAGCTGCCAGTGTCAGTACTCAAGGCATAACCTGACCGAACTGCTCTGCTCTTTGGGGCCAAGATCCACCGGAGGGACCCCACGGCTCCAGGGAGCTCCATCCTCCTGGACTTGAGAATGGAATACAAGAAGCGTTAGTAGCACGGTCTGCGTGGGCAAAGGGTGTCCTGGTTGTGCTCATGCTTGTGGATGTGGCCACTGGGAAATCTGCCGGAGGAACTTACTGATTCCTATCGCTTTGGTGGCATCTCATTCAGTAACACTATTGAATTATGGTTTCTAACTCTGGACCTCCCAGCTTCCAGCTCCCCAGCCTGACAGCATCTCTGTGGTCCTTCAGCATCCTCCCATGCAAGAGGAACCCCAAGAGAACGCAGACAGTTTGAGTCATTGACCCTCTTCCCCTATTAATCCTTCCTCCTTAGGGGCCTTTCCCATCCTTGGAAAGAGCAGAAGGCGAGACCCTGTGCCAGGTGGCCACTTTGGCTGATCAAACCTCCAGAAAGCGCCCTGAGGACGGCGTTTCTGAGATACTGCTGTGATGCTTTAGACACATGTCAGGAACATGGCAAAGTACCCAAACAGGAAACCTGAGGCATTCAAGCAGATACCATGCTTCCAAAAAAACGAACTGGTCAACAAAATCTTCAAAATACCGTACAGTGTCAGAGTAACAGCAACAAGCTTGTTCCGAAAACAGGGATTTAGTTAAAATATATTCTATATGGCTATATGCACTCACGCATATATAAACGTTGAGATCAGCACCGGATGGTGTTTTTTATTTAGTTTCACGCTTTGTTAACTTCTCTAAATTACGTGGAACGCTCTTTTTTTTTTTTTTTTTTTTTTTTAATACCCAAACTTCTGCCTGTTCCCAATTACCAAACTGAAAAAAAAAAAAAAGGGAAAAAAAACACAGAAAGAGTCAAGTCTGTGGAGCAAGCTGGCACCACAGCGAAGCAATCGTCAACTACACAATGCATCCCTCTTGCACGAAACATCAGAGGCAAGTTGGAGGCTAGAGAGATGGAGCAGTTAAGGCACACGGTTGTAGGCAGCAGAGGAAGACACTGACAAACATAGAAAGAGGTCTTGAGTATTTCAAAAACCCTTCAGGAAATGTCAGAGATATATTGATGATAATCATCCCTGCCTTCTGGTTTGGGTACTTGGAGGATTTCTATGCCTTGGAAAAACAAAAAAGCAAATTCTGCAGTGCTTTTTTTTTTTTTTTTTTTTTTGGTAGTTTGCTAAATCTTAATATATACAAACCAAAGCTTGGGACGCTGTTGGAGGCTCACCTTTAAGAGGAAAACTGTAGCTAACCAGGACCTTGAATGGCTCAGGACATGTGGTTTGTTCTACTTTTGTGTCTTTATCCAACATTCAAGGTTGCTTTTTAATACGACAATTGAAGATGGTTTTTATTCCATTATTGCATTAGTAGGAGTCTGAAGCAGGCTCATGATCGCCAGGGTTATTGCTGTATGAGTTAATGTTCACACCCCTTTTGGGTGTCCCAGAGGAGCGCTGCAGGCTTACGGCCAAATTTTATTTTGACTTGGATCCCAGTGTGCAAGCCAACTGTTTCTGCATTTCATTTCTGTCATATCCTGTACATTAAAACACCATTAATTCAAACCTTTTGTTTCTAAGAACAACTGTGCTGTAAAACAGCAATAAGAAGCTGCCAAAGTTCTCTTAAACCAGTGTAATATCATGTTCATTCACTCAAACTGGAACATAAAAATTAAAAAAACCCCAAATATATTTTTGTCAAAAACATACTACAATTATTTATTTTTTTTTGCAAGGGGATGAAGGGGGATGAGTCCAGGAGCAGGTTTCCCCCCAAACCGTGGGATTACACAGCACCTTCCCCCCGCTATTTGAACCATTCCGTAAAGAACAATCTGCTAAAAGATTTTCATGTGCCGTTGTGAAATGCATTAACCTCAGACTTGTGATGTAAGTCGCTCTGTACTACTTGCGTTGGCTTTTTTGCTGGTAACATGAGAGCCCCCTTCGCCTTTATTCTTACCTAATTGCTGGGTGATTCGGCGAAGTCTCCCGGCAGAAAGCAGGGCTGGACCCGCCAGGCTCCCCGCATGTGCTTGCCGCATGGCGAGGAGACACCTTTGGAGGCACGTTCCCTGGGCTGACCGCCGCTAGGAGCCAGCAATCTGAAACACAGCCATGAGTCCGACAGCTTCCCCATCTCCACGTGGATCCTGTTACTTTTATCTGACGCCGTGCTCCTTGCAGGGTTTGATTAGCTCATGCCTGAGAAGCGGAAAAGGCAGCAACGAGTGTTTTCTGAAAGCCCACGAGCTGAGCGGGGATTTGTACCAGACTTACTCCAAGCATCCCTTTTTTTTTTCTAAAAACACTCCAGGACCCAACCTCACGCGGCACCTCCTGCTCCATCCAGACACACGTGTGCAGCCGGAGCTGGGAGGGGACCGAAGACATCCCGGACCTTACGTTGCTGGGGGCTGGATGGGCACAGCCGCGTCCCTGTGCCGTACACAATAGCTGAGAAGAGCAACGCACAAAGCCAGTTGTGTCCCTGGTCACAGATGTGGTGTCACCAGCCTGGCACATGGCATTTGTCCTCCAAAACAGCACCCCCAGATACCCTGCCTGTGCTTCATGCCCTCCTCCCGACTTTCTCCTGCACAGGTCTCGGCTTCGGCATTTGTGGCCAAACCAACAGAGAGTTTCAAACAGCGTGATGTGCTTTCCTGCTGCACCGGTGTGGGATCTGCTTCTGCGGCTCCCCGAGCCTCTGGAGGAGCTGAATTCATCACTGCTTCCCTCTCTTCACAGCGCAACTGGGATGATGATGATGATGATGAGGATGACGATGAGGATGATGATGATGATGGCCAAGTGTCAGGACACGGGCACCCTTAGGCACGCAGTGCGGTTCCTCGCTCCCATGTGCAAGGACTGAGTAACGCGTTGGACTCCTAAACTGGAGCAGCCGAGCAACGTGCTGCCTTGCAGGGGTCCCCCATCCCTTGAGCTCTATCCCATCACAGTCCTGGAGCTCTCCAGGTGCGGGAACGGCTGCCATCATCTTCGATATCTGGGCAAGCGTTCATTGCACATCCCTGATTTTTCCCGAGCTGGGGCCTTTTGGCACTCTGAACTGAACAGTCATGAAACATGAAGTTAGAAACTGGAAGGAGGAATTAGGAAGCAAAGTTCTGCAGTTGTGTGAGGGTGTCTCTGGTGCCAGGAGCCACTGAGGCCACAGAAACAGCACCGAGCCTCTCTCCAGGCTGGTTTCAGAGGTGAGTTCAAGTTTAGACTCTCTAGCAAAAAAAAAAGACATGAAAACATCAAGACTGCAGGACTCAGCTTGTGTCCCTGGATCAACCTGCCATTACCCAGGGGGAGCTGGAATGCCCTTGCAAACAGGTCGGTCTCCTCCGTCACACACTCTCACTTTCTTTTTGAGGCTGATCAGGGAATGTTTTCAGTGGAACTTAAAACACTGTAAATCCGAGCCCCATGTTGCTCAAAGTCAGCTCAGAAAGAAAGAAAGGAAGGAAAAAAAAAATAAATCCAATACCACCAGGAGAGAGAGAAAGATCTTTTCCCAGGCCACAAATTCTAAAGATACCAGACGAATTTATGAACTGGTGGTTAAACCGATGCTCATGGAGTCCAAGATATACTACGAAACAAGCTTAAGTGTATAAATGAGCTAGGTTTGGGGTAGGATATTTTGCCCCCATTTGCTGCAGCATTGTCTCTAAAATTTCCCAAATCACATCCTGATCGCTCCCTCTCTCCGCTCCCTGGCTTAAAAGCCTTGTTTTGGCTCTTGCTGCAAGGAATAATATAACAGAGAAGGGGAGGGAAAAAGAATCTCCGTCAGCTGCTAAACATATAAACCTGCAGATTTATTTAGTAGTAATAATCCCTGAAGGAGAAACATATTCAATACTTCATCATCGGAGAAACTGCCCACATCTGTTCGGAGACAGCAACAGGCGGTGGGGAGCATGTGCCAGCAGCGGCTCAGAGTCAACCTGTTGCTGCTGCCCTCCCTCCCGCAGCCCCCATCCCGCTTCCGAACCCTCTCAACTTGCCTGTACCCTCAGAGATCCTTCTAGATACTTCCCTTCTTTGTAGAAATTCCCTCTGCTTCAGTGCAAGCTCTCCTCGGCTGCTGAAATCCTGGTGGGTAGAATATCCCAGGATAGCCTGGAACGGCGAGGAGCTCTCGAAGAAACCCTTGGACTGCTGAGCATCCTCCCCAGGGACCCGCCGGCCAGCACCATGTGTTTCGGGCTCGTTGCAGGGTTGGTTGCAGCTTGCTGGGCTCTTGGCCGTGTTTATTAAAAAAGTCATTCGTCACCGCTTGCGCTGGGCCGGCGACGTGGGAGTGTCGGGGAGGCAGGAGCACTTGGCTCCTCTGGTTTGGGGGGGATGTGACCTTTTCTTGGGCATGAGCCACTTCTAAATTTCAAGCGGGGATGTGAACGCAGCCGGATGATCGTCTGCTGCATGGGAAGAGGACAGCCGGCGGGACAGGGCTGCTGGGAGCGGGATGGGGGGCTGGCAGCCAGGGTGCTTCCTCCAGCATCAGCGTTAATGAGAGCCCAGGAGAAATGAGGGAAGGACCAGAGGGTTGGGTGAGCGCATGGCTCGCAGATGGGGAAGTTCATCTCTCCATCTCCAGGAGCTGCAGATGGGGCCATGGGTCCAGAAGAAGGCATCCCGGGATGTACTGCCCCATGTGCTGCCCTCCTGGACTCTGTCCTTCCCGGCTCCCTGTCCCACGTCCACGAGCTGTGACAAACCATCTCTGGGGCTCAGGAGCTGCTGCTTCACCTCTGCTACTTGTGAGGCCAGAGAGGTGCGAGTGCTGCGTGTTGGCTCCTGAGCGGCTGGACCCGGAGCCACGAAAGCAGCTGGTTTGTACTTTGGTTTCCAAAACTTTGGTTGCCCCATGCCCTTTATGCTCCTGCAATGTTATCAACCACGGGGTCATGTCCGAGTGACACGCGCTATCCCGCAGAGCCGAGTTAGGCCGTTTCCAGTGCGTCATTCACCATGATTTTGTTTCCTCTAAACTTTTAATTTCTTCATTAACGCTCGCACAGAAATAGTTTTAAATTGCTCACAGCCCAATTGCACTCGAGCACAGTTCCTTTTGGCTTGCAAGCGAGTTTTGTTTTCATTGGAAAAATGGATCCTGTTTATTTCATTTTCCTCACACAAAACAAAATATGTGGGTGGAGGAAATGGGACAGATTGGAAAATACTTTGACTGATAAAAAACAATCATTTCAACATTATGAGCTTTTATATCTGCAACAGAAGCCATAAGAAAGTCATTACTGAATAGTTACTGCAGATATCTGCAGCTCCAAGCATAGGTGGAAATGCTGATAAATTACTTATATTCTGTGCTAACTGCTGGAAGATGGAGACTATATATTATACCAACTGGATTTTAATATACACCAGGAGATATTAAACAGGGAAACTTCAGGTTGATTAAATGAATGTGTTCCTACACAGTGTACAGCTGGTGGGAAAACATGCTTCACCCAACTGCAGAAAGTTTCACTTAAAAAAACCTCCATAATCCTGATATATTTCCTGAAAGATACACATCAGAAAAAAGGTATTTTAATCTTCAGATTTTTTTAAAAAATTATGCTTTGCCCGATATAAAATTTGAAGTTAAAAAAAAAAAAAGGAATTTTTGTTTTCATAAAAGGATCCCTAGTTTTTAAGGGAAATGAAAAAGATAAAAATTAGGTTCAGTTTTAAGCATTATTTTCTTCTGAAAAAATATAGCTGGAAGAATGTCATCCTGCTCTTTTTATAGGGACTCATGTATTCATACATGTTGCAAATTGGATGATAATACTTTCAGGAGAGTATTGCCGTATGGATCATTTTTATCAAACTTTTTAAGCACAGACGATGCTGGCCTGGGCTGCGGGTGCTGCAGAACTTGCAGGAGCATTTGGGCCAGTGTGAGAGGGAGGACAGACGAGAAGTTAGGAGCTCAGAGTCCCCAAAGTGCTGCTGGTGGGAGAGGAACTGTCAACTCCAGGTGTCATCACATCATAGAATCAGAGAATCACAGGATGGTTTGGGGTGGAAGGGACCTTAAAGCCCATCCAGTGCCACCCCCTGCCATGGGCAGGGACACCTCCCACTAGCCCAGGTTGCCCAAAGCCTCATCCAGCCTGGCCTTGAACCCCTCCAGGGATGGGGCATCCACAGCTTCTCTGGGCACCCTGGGCCACTGCCTCACCCCCCGCACAGGAAAACATTTCTTCCCAATATCTCATCTCAGTCTCCCCTCTTTCAGCTTAAAACCATCCAGGCTGGTGTCCTGCCACAGAGGGTGACATGGTGGCCTTAGACCTGGTCCCTTCTATGAGATGTGTTCCACAGGCTGCATCTTACGGATGGTCCCTGCTCCAAGCTTGGGGTGTCTGAGAGCATCTCCAAGCCAGCAAAGCCTTGCGTGGGGTGGGATCTGCTGTGTGATACCAGCGTGAATCCCCCTGTGAGGGCCTCGTGGGGGAAGGCTTTGGAAGCTCTGACTTTGGGAAGAGATCCTGACTGCTCACCTCTGAGCTGGGATGAGTTCATTCTTCCTAACGACTTACCCACATCTCAGGTTCAGGGAATTCTTGTGTGAGTCATAGTCTGCTGAAGCAGGTTTTTTTTTTTTTCCCCTCTCTCCCCAGATACTAATATTTTGAACAAGTCTCACTCTTTATTATCACGGAGATATAAGGGAAATATCCCACAAGGAGAGGGGTAGGTCTGAACTGCATGTCAGAAAGTTTGCTGTTAAGATTACGTGTGATGTGTGACCAGACTGTTTGGATCTGTGGTCGGGTCCCAGAAGATGTGTGTGGTGACTGACCACATCCTCTCCGGAAGAGGAATGTTTGAGTTCATTGTGTTGGTGAAGTGCCATGGTTTGATCGTGGGGTGGCTTCACTGGAGGTGGGAGAGGGGAAAGGGGCTACCGGAGCCCAGCTCCACCCCGCACAGCCGGCCGCCCAGAGCAGCTCATTTGTCCAGGACGTACCGGACTTGCCGTATGGTGGATGCATCATATTTCTGTCTGCGATTTCCTGCACGGAAAAATGAGAGCCAGGAGCAACTGCTCCTACATCCCCTGGGGTGGTCCTAGCTGGGGCCGAGGCTACAGATGTGCTCCCGCCTCCCCATCACCATCTTCTCCCCGATGGCAGAGCACCCTGTTCTGGAGGCTGCTGAGCCATGGGTCTGCTCTCTTTGGGCATGCATCTTGAGCAGTTGCTGATTTGTTTTTTTTTTTATCATTAGCTCACCAGATATTTCTCTAGTGGCTCTTCACTCAGCTGCCAGCACAGATGTTGGTAGCTGCAGGGAGTGCTCGTACCGTCCAAGTCATGTTATGTCAGGAATGTCACTGAGGCTTTGGTCTCATCTCTCTCTCTGGTGGCCGGATGGGTCCTCTGATGCATTAAACTAGACATCTAAATAGTCTAGAGATAGCAAGAGGCACTGCATCTCCTGGCAGGAAGCCTACGGTGTGGTTTGTGGAAGATTTCTGGAAGACTCTGCGAACACTTGGTTTGGTAACCAGACACTGCTGTGGCAGCTCCTTGGAACACTGCAAGCTCTGGCAGCAAAGCTGAAGCCTTTATCTGTTGTGGATATGTGGTAACGACTTTTTGCTCATTTTCTGCAGCCTTCTCCAGCTGCCTGACCTGAAAGTGCGTCGTGGATGGTGCAAGCTGGTTGCAATCACAACATGTGTCCTGTCCCACGATGTGAGCAACTTGCTCCAAGCTTTCACCTTACTTTACAAATTAATTGCAGTTCGATAGAGGGATGCATCTACCACCCTTTCTTCTGCAGAAACTTGCTTCTCCCTGCTTTATCCACCAGGTCTTCACACCGCGCATTCTTGGGGCAGTATTGGCTTATGCTGCATGAGGTATGTTTGCACAGGAATTAATGCACTGCTGCTGTTAACGATAGTGGTAATAACAGCATTTGCTCCAGCAGCAGCAGCTGTTCGGCTGCGATAGCAAGGTAAGCAGCGTCAGGCAGATGCCAGGGTAAGGCAGCTGTCCTAATTTCTGTCCTCGGGTTAGCTGGGTTACAGCAAAACCGAGCGTTGCTGCGTGCCACCGAAACCGTGCCACGCAGACGCGCTCAGCCCTGGCTTTGAAGGCACCACCAAATATCCTCCCTGTCTAATTGCAGTGCAATGTTTCAGTTGCTGCACACACTGCATTGTTTTGCATTCAGCCATGTAAAATCCTCCCAAGTTTCAGTTTTCTACAGATTTATGAGGTTGCTGGTGTTTTGTTGCTGGCTTGCTCTTTCTCCCCACTGGTGCAGCTGAAGCCACTTAAAACTTGAACCGAAACATCAGATGGATGTGGAAGGTTAACTCCTGCAATCACATACTGCTGTGTGCAGAGGTGAGAGTGTTTGATCTTAACAATCAATTGCATGTTTTTAAGAAAAAAATTGTGATACCTTGACTGTATTTTAACATTGCCGATACAACCGCCTGCCTAACAGTCCCCTTGGTAGAGCAAGGATGACTCTTCATGGAGACTAACGCAGTTTAAGACCTGAAATCTAACAAGGTTTGAGGTTTTTATCAGAAGACAACTGCCAGAGCCAGCCAGTGGATCTCTTACTGGTGGTTAAGCCTTGCATGGACCTAAACTATCTGGTGTCGGTGACCTAATTCCTCTCCATCTTGCCCCACTCTCTCTTCTTGTATGGTCACAGATAATTAACGTTCTGGCTAGAAAGCTGCTGTGCTGGGTGCTGCACAAACCCACAGTGCAAGAAGGGGTTTTTGGGTGATACAAAACCTCTCTGCTCCTTTCACCCATCCCGGACCGGGTGAGAGCCTTTCTGGGGGTGGCCAGTTGCCCTCCTCTGCCTCATCCTTCTTCCTCTAGCTGGTAAATAAATGTTCCTTCTCCCGTTCCTCCTCTTCCTTTCTCCTGCTCGGGAGTTTTTCCTTCACCTCAGCCCTGCTATTTGCTCTGTACGACGTGAAGTTGTTGCACGGTTGCAATTTATAAGGAAATAGCAAACGTCTAAAAATCTGACCTGATGCCAGGGAGGCGGTCGGTGAGTCAAAGAGCCCAGATCCCTTCCTGGCTGTGCCACTGGCTTGTCAAAAGCAATTTGGGCAAAATCACTTTGATTTGCCTTCAATCACCCCAGTTCATCCTTTTGTTGGAGATGAAGAGCTCTCTGTCGCAGGGCTCCTGCTGCCGGGTGAGGAGGTACTCACACGTCTCAAACTCAGTAGTGCAAACACTGGGGAACACTGGAAATCCCCAGGAAAGGTAATGAGCAGGTCACTTTAACCTGTAATTCTCTATAATAAGCACCAGGGGAAATATTTTCTCCTGGGTTCAGCTCTGGAGGTGATGGCATACAGTGCTGTGCCATTTCCCTCTGGAAGCAGAGCTCACAGCACCCTAATTTTGGCATTTAAATAGGATTTCACCCTGAAATAATGAATAACCCAGCGCCTCAGTCTCCTGTGCTGTTACAGTACATGACCCTGATCCTCCCAGCTGCTCCATGGGTATTGCAGAACAAAATTCCCCCTGCACAACGAGTGCTTTCCTGTTCTCAGACAGCAAGGAGGCATTGAAACACAAAGCAAAAACAGCCCAGAAGTTATTTTGGTGGCTGAGTCCCATCAGCAGAGAAGCCCATTGAGGGGTGGATGTAGCCAGGCGCTGCTCAGCTCTCCAGGGGTTACAGGATTTCCCGGCTCTCCCCGGTTTGCCATCAGGAGAAGGAAAGCTGGGGCTGTAACTGTGGCCCGGCTTTCAAAGGGCGATTGTACGGGGCTGAGGTCTGCAGAGCTGCGGGGTGGAAAGGGGTTGTTCATGGAACAGCCTCCCTACGGTTCCCCTGCGAGAGC
Organism: Pterocles gutturalis; assembly: GCF_000699245.1. NCBI lineage: Eukaryota > Metazoa > Chordata > Aves > Pterocliformes > Pteroclidae > Pterocles > Pterocles gutturalis. The sequence continues at coordinate 336 of NW_010103501.1, read as the reverse complement.
CACGCGGCTCCGTTGACTTTTCACACCTAATTAAAGAGGAAAATTCACCAGGCTCATGGTTGACTTTCATGGGATCGTGGTACCAATCAGCGAACAGCGTTTCTGTGTTCAGGCTGTCGTTACTTTCGGGGCCCAGGGTCAGATGGAAAAAACTGCTTGACGAAACTGTCTGTCTCGAGAAATATCCTCCCTGAAGAATTTCGTTGTCCAAGTTAATGGTCCAATAAAATCCCCAAGTCTGGGCCTTTGGCTTCGCAGCGGGTTGTTACAGCGTGTTACGATCCTCCTCGGATGGATGTGAAAGTGCAGAGCCTCGGGCGCAGCTCGGCCCCGCGC
>NW_010103500.1:11698-43247 GCF_000699245.1 Pterocles gutturalis | reverse complement strand
CCCGGCTAACGATCCTGGAGTAGGGAGAGAACCAAAACCACACTCCCGAACAAAGATAAGAGCCCAGGTGTCCGAGAGACTGAGACGAGCCTGAGAGAGGGGTGACCCGGAGGGAGACAACCCAGAGCAAGAAGGACCAACTTCTGAACAAACCCTTATCTATACACTGGGCAGACCACCTGGCCCCGGCTAACAATCCCGGAGCGGGAGAGTCTCGAAACTCACGGAACAGAGATAACAGTCCGAGCGTCCCAGACTGAGAGCTGACCAGGGTGTGGAAGGGGAGAAGGCCTTGGGAGAGCGGCCACCTGGAGCGAGACGATCTGGAGCCAAGAGAGATCCGGAACCAAAAGGGCCAATCTTCCGGAGGGTCCTCACCTATATACTGGGCATGACGTGTATGTTATGGAATAGATTATTGGCTACTCTGATTTTTCTGTCTTGACCTAAGAGCAAATCCTAGGCTAGCAACCGGCTGTGCTTCTTCCCAGCCCCTCCGCCCCTCCCCTGTCTGCGGGGAGCAGGGAAGCTGAAACTATCTGTCCTTGAGTATTCTGGCAATAACTACAAACATCACTTCTTATCAGCTTTCTTCTGAGCACAAATCCAAAACACAGCCTCTTGCTAGCTATTATGAAGAAAGTTAACTCTGTCTCCATGGACAATGATGCAAATAGAAAGTTATATTACAATCTTTAAGTCTAAGTAAGTTATGGAATACAGACAGTAAAGCTAGGTTTGAAATTCAGCACACTTTGATTTTTAATAGAAAGAAGGTGGTATGATTCAGCCCTAGAGATGTAACTGTAAATGCCAGGCTTGACTAGCTGTTTCCATAATAACGTTGCTCCAAGTGTTCATCTTGCACATGCACGTAATCACAATATATGCCATTCTGATTCTCAGTTTCAAGAGAGTGAAGTTGCACAAATATAAAAACAGCTTTTGAGTTCAGGTGGGATATGCAAAACTTAAAGCTCTGACAGAATATTGTACACAAAAGGAATTTCATCCTATGACTTCACACGCACAGAGAAAAAGACACTAGACATAATCTCAGCTGGGTACAAGGTGTTCAATTGCCCATTGACTGGTCTGAAAGGGGAAGAAGTGAATCAGTGAATTCATGTAGTATAAGACAGAAAATATAGTGAAGTTCTCTATGAAAAATATTGCAGAAAATAAGAGATGTCTGTTGTGTATTCTGAAACACAGCAGAAAACGTTGTTCCATTTCAAAGGCAAAAGAGGAAACAAGTATACCTGTTAGTACTTCATGTGACACTTGAAAATACCACTACACCTATATGAATAAATGACAAAGAAACAAAGCTCTCCTTAGATGCTTACATTGACATTCTGTGCTGCAGATATAATAGAAACATGAGGAGTTTTGATAATTTTGACAGGTAACAAATCAATAGTATTCTGAGCAACAAATTAAAACTGTATGTCACAAATTCCTGTTTTGTCACAAATTCCTGTTTTCTGTGTCACTGTTGGCAACAACCTAAAGCAACATATCTTTTGAGGGCTTCTTTGGTCGATTCCGACATACCCTGAAGAGAAGTGGTTGCAGGCCCCATACATTCTTTCACAGCATTTTGTAAAGTGGTTTTCACAGCCAGTCATTACAGGGCTCCTCATCTGTCACCTCCCAGCACCCTCTCGTTCAGAGTTGCTGCCATTTCTTGCACACTTAGGTGAGAAGCATCTCTGTTTGGGCGACAGGAAGCTGCCTGGCTCACCGGCGAGCCTGCAGACAGGGACACTGAGACAGCTGCAGCAGTTAAACATCCTTCAGTCGTGAGCTGAAAGCTCTGGCAGAAAGCAACACAGGAAAACCCATGGACGAAGGCTTGGATTTCCCACCATGCTAGGGAGAGCCAGTTCAGCCCATGGAGACAAGCAAGGAGGGAGATGAAGCTACCGAGACAGGAGAAAGAGCCTGCAATGGCCTCAAGAGGAGACTCCAGGAAACCAAGGGCACCTCAACCCAAGCCTAAGAGAGCCCCAGCATGTTAAGGAACCTGAGGCAAACTTCACACATGCAGGTTTTTCTCTGTTGTAACTGCATCAGTTATCTGTTGTGGTGTGCAAATGACTGTATATTCTGTGCTTTCTGGATACCTTGGAAAGTGCAGCCTCCATGTGCTCCCAGATCAGGAGACATGCGAGAAAAATGTACTGAAAGTCCCAGGAGACGGTGCGCTCAGTATTCACTGTGAGGCCCAGGATAACCCACCACATGGCTCTATATCTGCAAAGGACAAGCAGCTGCCCATGTGTCAGGAAGGTCTTGATCCTAAAGAGCCTGATTTTTCCTCAGGAAAGAAGAAATCCTGCATCTTATTCCTGCAGCTCATATTTCACTGAAATTTTGCCTTGGTATCCAGACTAATGGAGATATTTCACTGAGAGGCAAGGATTTTTTTCACACTAAAAATTAAAGGCAAGCAGAAAACGCACAGGAGCTTGTTTGAGCACAAAAAGCTCCACGCTTTCCACTGAACCAGCCTAAAAGTCAAAAAAAGATACCAGAATAGATCTCATGACCTATAAACCCCACACATTTCAGTGACTGAAAGCACGGGCATTGCTGTAAGACTAGGCAGGTGGGCTTTCACCAGCCCACTGTAGCAGAAAATGTGTAGAACTACATTTGATCTTCACTGGCATTTTAGTTCCTGTAATGCCACCTTACTGACATGAGCAAAAAGCTCTTTCTTTGTGGACTTTGGTTGAAATTTGACCTCCTTAATGCTGACAGAAATATTAGCACTAAGCATCTTCATTATCACCAATAAATGCGAGGACTTGCTGTTTGGCAATATCAGTGTTTTGAACCAAAGGAACATGTTCAGTTCTGCTGACTAGGAGCTCTCAGGATTTCTAGCCAAAAGGCCATAAAGTACAGGATTTCGTAAGAGCTGCTAAGGTGTTAGGTTTAACTCATGTTTTCCCTTTTATTTCGATACAGACTAGAAGATTCTGGCCAGTTTGAGGGCAATGAATATTGTAAGCCTCTGTATGACCTTCTTAGAAGGGAGAACACTTGCCAGCGATTTTGCTTTCAAATTTATGCTTGATCATATCAGTAGGTTAAATGTTAGTCATTTCATTCCAAGTAGGTGAGTAGTATCGTGCATTAATGTGGTTGGCCAGCTGTGCAGTGAGTGCAGTGGAACAGGTTAATGGCATTGCTGACCTGAGAAAGATTGGAAACTGGCTCTGAGATAGGTGACAGGATTTCTGAGACATACTCCATTTACTCAAATTTTAAGCATTAATGATATTTTATTAGAAAGAAGCAGCTGAAATGAAACATAAAATGCTTCAGAGAATGGAAATATAAGCCCAGACAAAAGTATTCTTAAATGTTAACATGGTTCCTGAGTCATTATGGCATTTCTTTTCCATTAGTCATCAAGAAAAAAATATTAAGAATACCACTGATGGGTATTTATATGGGTGGATTTACCCATCTGTCTAGCTAATCATAAGGAAATTCAGTTTCTCTGAGTCTGTTTGTGTGAATATACAAGGACATACATATATATGTATATATGCATATTTGACAAGTATTTATTATGTGACTCGTCAGTTAGAGGAAGAGCTGTACAAACAAGTAACAATGGCTTGAAATCTTTGTTGTAACCAAGTGGGTTACAATGAGGGGGCAGAGGTTCATATATGAAGTGGTTGCTATAGTCACAGTATACTTCTCTGTCCCTTTAATGAGGAACTAATCACTTTGTTCTCTGTCCAAGACAGGGGTATTTCGCACATTCGCCCCTTCACCCACACCAGACAGTATTTCTTCCTCAAGGGAAGGCAGAAATATAGCAATATTAACCCTCCAAAGCAAAAGACTCTTTGACTAGCTAATCCTAAACCCTTAGGGAAAAGAAATAGGATTTTCACAGAAGTGTTGAGTTTAATAATAGGAAGAAATCTGCCATGGCATGGCAGTAGTTAACACTTCCCACCTCACCACAGATACTAGAAACCCTAAAAGGCTGCCAAGAAGGTAAAGACCTTACATTTCTGTTGCCACCTGTCATTGAATTCAATATCAGAGATGGGGAAAAAAGGAATGCAAATTTGCAAGTATTTAATGAACAGCTTGCTACAAGGCCCCAGAAATTAGTAGTTCCTAAGACTAAAGACACCCACAGGATCTATATACACACGTGGTAGATTTTTTCCCCCTCTGAAATTATGTCTTAGAGTAGCAGGAGATGAACTGTGACCCAGATGCTGGAAGGGATTGGAGGGCTCACATCCAACAGCTAGGATGCAATGCTTCTCTAAATATCTGCCAGCTGCTTTTGGTACCTCACTTCACAGATCTATCTATCTCTTTAAGTAAAAAACAAACAAACAAACAAACAAAATACCAGGATTTAGGGGCATAAGCAAAGGTGCCAAATGCCCTTTCTAGGGGCAGCTGAGTTTCTGAAACCAGGTCTCATCCTGTCAAAATCTCACAAGCTGGGCTGGTAGGCACAAACACCTCAGCACCCTGAGCTCTTTCACACAAAGACCAACAAAGGAAATGTAGGGCTATCAAGTCTCACAGCACATTTTATCTCTCTAATGAATAGGACGCTCCCCTAAGAGGTAGAAGAGTCTGTTATCAAATACCCTAACTCAGGGGTAAGAGTCACCTGGAGAATAAGTATATTTGAATAATCAGCTACTGCCCATTGAATATCTCTAAGTAAATGCAGTAAGGTGTGTCTTTTCAGTTTCTGTTCTTCTGCAATACAAATGATAAACATCAGTGTCATTAGTCAGTTTTAACAGCAAGTTTTACTGAGCACAAGCCCAAGCTAAAAAGTAACCAACAGCAAATGCAATTTAATGACACTAAGCACCATGTACATCTGTGAGCTACAACTTTCAGCCTTTTCAGATGAACTTACAGCCAGGCTTAACGCTAAAGAAAAAGGGCTATATTAAGCTTCATCATAGATTTTCATCAGTTTAACTGACAAACTGAAATTACCCATACTTGGTCTTTGCCTTAAAGAAGTGAGGTTAAATTCACCAAGGATTCACGTCTGTGTGTGAATTATCTACATGTTTCGCTGTATCTTTGTGTGCTCTTCCTCTTTTGAACCCATTGCCATTTATCAGACAGATCTTACAGAGTTGAACATACTGTTTTAAATACATAGAAATGTTAAGATATTGTTTCTATCACCTTAAACATATTTTAATACCTTCATATTAATAATTATACCTTAGTATTTTTAAGAATGTCATTAAGATAATGAGTTTTGTGAATATAGATGGCCAGAAAGAGAAGAAAAATTGTGCAAGTGCTGAGGCAAAGATTAAGTTGCGATTTCAATCTGTCTGCACCAGAGAATCCAGACACAGGACATGAGAAAATGAGTTTCATTGGTTTCAACAATAAGCAACATTTTATTGACATTCCAAAAGGCAAACAAAAATAATAGTTTTATTATTTTCGATTTGAGACACAGTAAGTATGGTTATCAGTATAGCAAAGGTTTCTGACTTCTGTCAACAAATAATTTATTATCTAGAGGAATACATTTAAATTTAGGTTGTTAGTCCTCAGACATAAGAAATGCCACCGTAAAACCTGATAAAAATATGACTGAACTGTCATTGCAGAGTCACTGCAGTCTTTGGGGATTTCCTTTGGGAACAGCATCACAGAACAGAGTTTCAGGACAGGACACAGACAAAATAGCTTCTCTTTCACGCATAACTAGTATATATATGTTGACATTGTTAAGCATAAACTTAAGGTTAGTCAGCTCAATTTGGAGGCCTGCAGTCTAAGAGCTGAATGGTCTACCTTGGACTGATAATTAAGATACATACAGTAAAGGATATCATAAATGCTGACAGGAGCTGAGTTGAGGAGATTCTACTGCTAGACATTTTGGGTTTTTTCCTAGGTTTTTTTAAGGTCTACTTACACAACAGTAAGAGGGAAGAAAGTAGCTGATAAGAAAGAAATATTGTGTAATCAGAAGACAAGTAAGGCAACACTTTAATCTTTGTAGAAATGTTCTCTTAGAAGATAATTTCCCCTTGTTAGCTAAGACCTTTCTTTTTTATCAAATCAAGAAAAAAGAGTTTTTCAGACCAGTGTGTGATACACTCATATTAGCCAAATAGTGATAGACGTGATAGACAGTTGCATGAGCACAAAAATAAAAGATATTTTAAGAAAATTGTAGCACCATTAATTCCTGAAAAGGTTATTGTCTTTGAACATGCTCTCCCTTGTTCAAAGGCCCTCACTGATAGCTGCAATTACTTAAAACAATAGTAATTATGCTCCATACAAATTGACACAGATAGTGAACATGTTGATAAAGTTGGTGATATCATCCTATCTTAGGGTTAGGCTTTCTCGGCCTAGTGAGTTAGAAATACATTTGTTTCTACAGCAACATTTAAACTGTACTTGCTATTATACCTGTTTCTCTGAATTTCAATTATGTAAGAATATGAAGTCTAAACTGTGATAACAGAGTTATCATTGCTAGACCCTGCTTATACAAATTCCCTGCTTTGGGAAGATGTCACTTTGATGAATGCTACTAACAAGGCAGCTAATAAGTTCCCCTCTGAGCTGTAAAATAGTTTATAAAACCAGCAGTTGTCTATTTGCATATGAAAGATAAAAAGCAACAATTAAAATAATCTCCAAAAGAGAAATTATTTCATCACTGCAGTTCTACATATAACTTGTCATATCATATTAGCTTTTCCATGTTAAAATATTATGCACAGCATAACCATTTCTTCCCGATACATCCTTCTGTGAGGCGAATGAACAAATTGTATATTTTAAACAGTTCTGCTCTATTTAAGTAGAAAGTGGGTCACCGGGTTTGCAGATAATTTAATTTAATTCTCAATTGTCATGTACCTCTTGTTATCAAAATAAACGTTATATGGTGCTAAATCAAATGGTGCTATTTAATCACAGGGGCTATGAAACAGGCAACTACATCACACGAGAGGCTGCTGGGGACAGCAAAAACTGCTCACACCTCAAATGGCCCCACTAACAGGCTAGCAGATTAACCCAAATCACAAGCACATGCAGACCTCTCCCTTCTTTCCTGCCCTGGTGAAAGGACTGTTAGCAAAACTAATCACCACACCTAAGGTCATCCATTTCAAACACCAGCATTTCCATTCCTCTGCCAGTCACTCAAGGGTCAGAGCCACTGAGGGACAGGCTGACCTCCTCCTCTGTGCCTCTCCTGCCCACAGGGACAATGACTTCCACAGCGGGGCAGTTAACACAGGCTGGAAGCATCACAGTTAGCTCACAACAAGACCAATAGCTTTTGAAAAATCAGGTGCCTTCCACATCTGCAAATTCTCAGCCTGGGAATTAGTGAGGTATAAAGTTCTCATGTGCTTCTTCATCAGCAAACACCTGTTTCTTCTGGAGGAATGCAGGAGTGGACTCTGCCCTAAAACATCCTACACAGCAGTAATAAACAGGAATAATCTTTGCTCCAATTATGGCCATTCCCATTAAAACCTAGTAATTCTTCTCACCTTATTCTCACAGACAGTGGCCAGGAGGAAGGGACATCCTGCTTCAAAGTAGGACATTTTATCAGGAAATCATACAGCACTGATAAACCTGATCTACTTGCAAATCTATAATCTCAGCAACACCAGAAAGAGAAGAGAATTATCTCAGCAAAACTCAACAGAGAGCAACTTCTTGAAATGAAACACTTTGTATTCAAATTGAAATAACAAACCAGCTATATGTAAGTAATAAAATGCAACTAACAATAAACCAAAGTGGATTTGTACAGAACACACCCCCCAGGTATCTTCCCCTGCCTTACAAACAGTGAAGACTCAGGTCTCAGCAGCTTTGAGGTAAGCAAGCCCAGCCAGCACCCACCACAGCAGCTCCACTGCGGAGTAGCACCTGCAGTGCAAATGGGCCCCAGCACAGAAACAAGTATCTAACGTTCCTTCTCAAATTATCATTTACTCACTAGAGATTTCAAACATGGGGGGCAACTAAAAACTGTGACCCTTATGATACTTTCTCCAAGACAATACATCCTTTAAGAAAGAGAAGTATGAGCCACAGTATCTGAGACATCTGCACAGGGCTGGCAGATGTGTGTCAGGATTTACCACGCAGCCCCACCATTCTGAAGAGACAACCAGGGGCCAAGAAGGTGTTTAAAACATCTAAGATGGTTCTAGGCACTTACACACAGGTAACTCAATCCCTACCCTGAAGTAAAACAGGGATGAGCATGAACAAGCACAGGATGGGGCTGGGTTCTTAGTGTCCTAATGTAAATGCCATTTCCAAAACTAGATAGAAGATAGTAGTTTAGAAAAGAGGAGGAAGAAGGAAGTCTCCATTCCTGTAATGTGCTAGACAGTGTTATAAAAATGAGAATGGTACTAGGTACACAATCAAATACAGTCACTATTTGCTAAATGAGAAGTCTAAGATAAAGAATTTTGTTTTGAATTCAAAATTGAAATCCTCCCTAGCACTGTCTAATATTTGCTGGATTATCTAGTTTTGCCAGAAAAGGCTATATCAATATTAGCAAAATTTCACTTAATTCTGCTGCATTGGTTAGATTCCCCTTTCTCATCATAAAAAACTGGGGAAAAAAATCAGTAAGAAGAATTGGGATTTAAAACTTACTGTGGGCTGTTTTGTTTTTGGTTGTTTGGGGTTTTTTTTTTTTGGTTTGGGGTTTTTTTTGCATAGACATATACATCTTTATACAAAGCCAGTAGAAGCGGTAACGTAGAGTTTATCAGAACAAAAACATTTTAGTGTTCTTGAGGCTATTACCATCTGGGTGTTCTGTGAGGTCGTCTTTCTGTGATGTCAATATAGTGCAAGACAGTGATAAACTGGGCAGCTATTAAGCTATACTGCAGCTTCTTATGCCTTTATTTTTGGCAGTCTTGAATATAGGAAGCAACTATGCACAACGTTACAAAGCTGAAGCTGGAGAAGTAAGGAGCTGCTAGTATAATACAGATGGCATCATAACTCTACCCTTTCAACAGCTCTGAATAAAGGAAAAAAAGACAAATCAAAAAAAAACATGAAGCTCTTTCATGCTTGGCTGGACTTGAAATTAGCTGCTGTCATTCCTTTATTGACTCAGCACCTTCGCACAATACTCTTAGTTCATCCGCAGCTTGTGAATATGTAGTTGCCTTCATACATATTGCAGTATTTTTCTAAATGGCTTTATTTTTATAGCAGAGAATTTTTACAGCATCTTCAAAGCTTACTTTTTCCTTCATTGGTCCTTTTTGTGAAATATCCTTTTACTTTCATCAGGTTTACTATCAATTAAAGCTCTGTTTCAAATAAGTGCAAACAAGCTTATCTTCTACCCAAAGGTCTATCAACTCTCCAAACTGCATTTGAAATTTGATTGATTAGTTTAAAAAGTCCTTACACTTAAATAGTAATTAAAGAAGTCATTTTCCTTTACCACTTAGCTGTCTTTGGAAAGACAGCTCCTGCTGTAAGGAAATCATTTGGTCACTGCCAGACTGTCGTCCAAGTGACCATAGGTACTCTCTTCTCAGATCATTTCTTACATTGGACTGCAGCTGGAGTGTCTGCTTAGACCAACATATTATATATAGGCCACCTCATTATTAAAACACGTTTATGAATTTTCTGGTGGTTTATGTTAAGACATAAAATTTGCACCTACACATCTCAGGACTTGGCTAAAGGACTGAAAGGTGAGATGACTGCAGCTGGAGTGTCTGCTTAGACCAACATATTATATATAGGCCACCTCATTATTAAAACACGTTTATGAATTTTCTGGTGGTTTATGTTAAGACATAAAATTTGCACCTACACATCTCAGGAAACTTGGCTAAAGGACTGAGAGGTGAGATTCACAGAATCACAGAATGTTAGAGATTGGAAGGGAGCTCAAAAGATCATCTAGTCCAATCCCCCTGCCGGAGCAGGAACACCTAGATCAGATCACACAGGAACGCATCCAGGCGGGCTTTGAATGTCTCCAGAGAAGGAGACTCCACAACCTCTCTGGGCAGCCTGTATTCACTGCCTTAAGAAGCAGCATATCTGAGATAGAAATTCCATCACCTTCCATTTGTTTAGAGTGCTGGGGTTGTGGCAGGAGCTCTTGTGGATGTGCTTACCACCCTTTAGATATCAGCTGTATCCACCCTTGGTTGTTACATGCTTTTTTTACCAACTAGCTTTCCTGTGTGGTACAGATCAGCTCTTGACTTCAGTATATCCCTTTCCAATGCCAGACACAGTAAAGGCTTATATAGGAAAAATGAGACCTTCTACACCCACTGGTGGATGGCACACTTTGTTGACTGTCATTCTCCTCAGAATTTTCAGTACCACATAAGCTCATCAAGTCAAGCAAAAAGGGATTTGGGGCTGTCCTGAAAACAAAATGCTAGGGTGAGACTTAGGATGCTCGTGAATCACTGCGTTACATCACAACCATTGGACATGTCTCTACAAAAGCTACCACCAAGAGTTAGGAGTATCATACAGCACAAGCTAGGCACCACAGCCAGTGAGAAATGCAGGCACTAACTGCATTGCCGCAGGCATGCTGCTTTGTTGATATTCCTGTAGTGCCTCCTGACTTGTGTTGGTATCTCTGCCTGCTGCTGCAGCATCACAAGCCACCTCAGGGTCTCTGTGGTACGTTCAATCCCTCAAAGCAGAGATTGCCTTGAGACAGCTGGAATTTTTTAGAAGCCTTGGCAGGGTTCAAATTTATATCTACAGTACCTTTCACCAAGTATGACACAGACAAAGTATTTTTCTTCTCTTTTCCCACTATATTAATGCTGATTTTTTTCAGGGGTGGTGAATTTCATTGCCAATTTCCTGTGGTAGGACAGCTTTACATTGGAAAAACTGAAAGCAGAGCATGTGGAGTCTCCAAATTTAGCTTTTCAAATTAAAGCAATAGGCCATGACAAGCAGTGAATTTCTTGAACAGCTATTGCAGACTGCGGGAGTCATTAAAAGGTACAAGACAGAAAGCCAAATAGCTTTTTAAGCACTCAAGCAGAGTGAAGCTCAACTGGAAATGAATTACCTGCAGTGTGTTATTGCTACTGTAAGGTGCAATTCAAGCATCTAAATAAAACATGACAAGCTATGTTTTAAACAACAAATAATCTTAAAGAAACGTAAACTAGAAGGAGTTCATAAAGGCAGGCATTCTGCAGAAGGTTTATGTATAATTTCAGACAGTTCATCCATAATTTTAAGGCTCTGAACCTTGAAAGAAAAAATTTGCTAAATAGACTGTTCAAAGCTATACTGTGCATCTTGGTCATGGCCTTACTGAGTATTGAAGAATGAAAAATGTTCTCAAGTAAAAATAAAAAATGTTTCTAAGTAAAAAATATCCAAAAGCATCTAATTCTGAAAAAAAAAATTGAAAATAATTAGTTAGAATTTCACTCAGACATGTATTCAGAAAATTTCTATGGGTTATTATTAATTACACTCAAATTTTTGAGTCTGGCTACTTTTAAAATAAGAAAAAAATCAAGATAGTGATATTTCTAAAGTTTGCTGCTATACTCAGATTATTCTTTATCCATATGGGTTGTTTTCCTAAGAGTTCTTCCCTGTTTCTAGGGTCAAACTAGAGCAGAGACATGAGCTGCAACCTGGTAAACAACCTGTTTTTAAAGCAGTAGCTATGCATCACAGCATAACATCCGACTACACCATCCTCGTGCTGCCTCTGGTTCTTCTAATTTACAGTGGGCAGAGGTATGCTTGACCTATAAATGAATTCTGAGACTACCAAGTGGCAGAGCTTTGTAACATCTTAAAATGTTGCGTCAGAGGCTCCAGAGGTTTGAAGTACGTTATTGAGAGAAAGGCAAAAGCAATTATAAAAAGAATCAGTTTGAGGAAGAAACAGAGAATTAAAATCAGAAAGCCTTGACTGGAAAAAGGAAAGTACAGCTGACCACATGCTCCAAAAGAAGTAGTAAAAAAATTGGCTTTCCAGTTGACTGTTGTATGCAGTCACTGTTTGCAGTGCCAACATTACTTTAGCTGAAGAGAGATCAGGAGCAAACCGACACTAAACTCTGTGGACAATTCTTCTTCCTCTATAGCCAGTCATTCTGCAATAACTAACAACTGCAGTAACAGTAAATCCCTTTGCAGTGCAAAATGCGCATTGTTAAAAAAGGCCAATTCTGAATAGGAGTCTGAATAGGCCTGGCTTCTCAGTGCTCTAGGTTTCTTTTTCCCCTCTTATTACTTCTACTTTGGAACAGAAGAGATCTCAGTACAGATATGAGAAATGTGAGATTCAGTTTGTGGGAGAACAAAACTACGATCTCAAGAGAGCTCACCAAGTTCATCACTTGCAGTCACAATTTCTTTGTGCATTAATAATGACTTTGATGACTGCAAACCTGAACAGTTCAGATGTGTCCTTCGTCATACAAATTAAGAGTAAGTGAGGCACTGACTATTCTAGCAATCTTTACTCATGCTGTGCAGAATTCCCCTGACTGGGGAAAGGAAAACCTTTAGCATCAAGAGAAGACAAATAGACTTAGATGAAAATAAGAAGCTTTTATTAAAGACCTTTTTCCTACTTTTTGACAATGTATTCAACATTCATCTGCTGTTGAGCTGTTTGAAGAATGGCCAATTAAGAACAACACATTAAAGCTGTAGTGGGTCACCACTTAAGTAAATATATTCAATCAGTGGGAACCTTCAAGTGTGGAAAGTCACCTAATTTCCAGTGCTCTTGATAATTTAGATGAACAGTTGATTCACAAACAGCTTAACTGATATACAACCTTTGTACAGAGTGGATCCATTAATTAATCTCTTTACTGGCATATAATTTTGTGGGTATAGGCTAAAGCCACAGAGAATCTTAAGCACCTAATTGAAGTCATCACTTTAATCAAGAGTGTCTGCTTAAGCTGTAAGTGAAAAGGTCTCCACTTGCCCCCATGCCCCAAACTGGACTTAGACCTAACACATTTCACCTCCCAAGAGGCTACTCTGATGTGAGGATCTGAGTCCCTCTTGCTGCAGTGATTTTCCTCTACCTGGCACTCTAGTACCGCCCTGTCCACATTTAGCCACCAGACTTAACAAGGCAATCCACATTCATTCCCTCTCCTTGGCCCTCTGAATAACTACTCCAAGCAAAGCAAAAGAGAAAGCCATAACCTCCTCACCCCAGAATAACCTGGAGCAACATCTCCCTACACACAACAAATTGCTGGATCAGGGCAGCAGTGATTAGATATTTATGGTTTAAAAAAAAAAAGAAAAAAGAAAATGGTAAACATCTTTTAAGTCTTTTCCTGTCTTTTCTCTTAGCATTTGCAGTATCTCTCTGCTCAGCAGCTAATTAACATAGTACTGAAAAACAGTGCTGTGAGTCACTTCTGAGTGACAGGGAGAGGTGAGGGGATGATGGGACGGGACAGGACAGGGACAGGGTGGGTTGAAAGAGGGCTGGAGACTTGTTCAAGCACACACACACTTTCATCCACAGCCTGACCACCCGGCATGAGGAAGGAAGGAACATGACTCAGAAAAAGCATCATGATTGCTGATTTATTGGCAGGCCATAGCCATGATCACAGTGTTTCTCTCCCATCTTTTGCAATACTTTACAAGCATGAATTTGGAACCGAAACAATTAAATAACGTAATTAGACATTTATTTTAACTCTGTGGGCTATGTGCTGGCTGAGGCTTTGCAAATTACGAAAACCACAGCTGCCATGTTCAGCTTTGGGAGCAGCTCAGCTGCACTGTGTGTCATCAGTTCCCATCCTGCTCTCTTGTTTTAATTAGTCTCTCTTGCAGGCAACAAATCAGACTGATATTCTTCCTAAACGCTGCAAGTGCCCAAAGCAAATTCTAAAGGAAAAACAAAGAGACAAACTAGATGTTAGTGCTCTTCAAGATACCAGAGCTTTGCAAACACAGTCCAATCTATCAAAATAGCCATGTTCAAGAGAGAGGTGGCATATTACTATCACACTAGTGTTACTTCAAATATGTCAGGCAGAGATACTTCTGGCAGAGATACTCTCCATGAGGTCAGGCTTGGGTTATCTGAGGTTCCTGGCTCAGGTCCTACCTCCACCTTCCTTCCCCCAAATCTCTTCCCACTGGTGTGATAATGACAGGTGTGTGGCCTGTGGTCACAGCCAGGAAAGAAAGGGGATTGCAGTAGGGATGTGTTGTCCATGCCTCGTTCCAGTCAGCTGAGTACCACAACTACTTTAACTTTAAAATCCCCAACTGTCTCACTTTTCACCAAAAGCAAGGGTGGGGAACAACTCCACTTAATTAAAGTAAACACAAGAAAACAATTTACTCTTCTTTAGGTGGGAGTACAGGGCACTCTAGACTCTTCAAGAGAAATACTCTACTTTTATTTATCCCTCTTCCCCTCAAAAAAAAAAAAAACCAAAAAAAAAACCTCTCTAAAATGGAAACTCTAAACCTCTCTTCCTTCTCCAAGCTCTTCCTCTTCTTGAAGAGGAAGACTTTCAAATTTCTGAGCTGTTTTCCATCACCTGTGCTTCTCCACGTCAGCCAGCAGGATGTTCTGCCTGTGTTGCATATCAAAGGAGCACTGCACTTTGTGCGCTGCTCGCATTTTTTACTCTCACGATCTGCACTTTCTCCCACTCTCCCCAGCAAAACACAAAACACAACAGAATGCCCTGTGTGTGGCTGACCCCAAAGGGGACGGGTGGTAATAAGTAGGAGAAAACACAACTTAGTGTGGAGAAAAAGGATGAAGCATGCCAAGGCCTTGCACTGCATCTTCAGGTGAAGTCGTAGCTTCCAAAATTTCTGATCAGCTGCAGATGAGACATTATTATAGCAGGGAGGGAAGACCCACAGCCTCCTAAACCACCCCTCCACCCAAGTCAAAAAAAAGGTATGCTAGTATTACAATACTTGTTTAACTAAAATATTTACTTTAGTACCACTACTGTCAAAGATTCAAATGACAGGCCCCATCACTAGCAGACACCTGAATGGAAGAAGTCCAGATAACAAATATGTAATCATTCCATGCCAGACTGCAGCACATAGTCATAATCACACTGTCAAAGTACTTTAAGCACTCTAACAGCTCCTTTGCTTCAGAAGAAGAGTTCCAGATATCATGCGAAAAGATCCATTGTAGCAGGTCTCATTCTAATCTTCTAGTGTTTGTAACTTGGCTAAGACGCGAAAAGCACCTTCAATTTCTCTCACTATTGTAATGGTAAAATAAAATAATCCAAAAGAAAAATATCTTAAATCATTCACAAATCAGAAGATCACTTTAAATGAAGAACTGAACTACTTGTACACTGCTTAAGCCATATATTTACAAGCTAATTACAGAATAAATTGTGGATTTGAAGGATGATTACAAAAGAGGCTCTGGGTGTGCATATAGCAAGATCATTTAATTTGAAACGATCTTGATTCAGAAAAACAGCTGAGCAGTAGCTTTTCTCCTGAGGATGTGGAGGTAAACTTTTCTACCAGGGTAGGAATGCACTGTGGCAGGGGAATAGGAAATAAGAGCTAATGAAAATAGGCAAAAGACTGTCTCGTGGATGTTAATGCCTGGTTTTAAAGAATATGGGACTGCTCATGTGAGTAATGCCAACTGCATGATCCTGGTCCTGCAATATTAGTATTCTAATATAATCCTAATAGAGTGTAAAAGGTTAAATAACTAAATCATCTGACCTGGAACCACATGGATCCACAGCTGTCAAATTCACCACTCTGGACATTCATTCAATCTCCTTAAGTGAAGGCAAATAAAAATTATTCAAGTGTTGGGCCAACCTAATACAAACTGATGGAGCAAACACTACCTGAACAACTGCCTGTTGACACACTGAAAAGCATATGCGTATTTGTCAAAGCAGGCAGCTCCTAGGGATTATGCTTCTCCCTGAATTGCTATCAGCTTGCAGCATGTATCTGAGTTTACAAAAAGAGGTTTAAGAAAATATATTGAACTGCAAACAAAAATAGTACCAAGTGCAGGCAGAGCTCAAACAGCTGCATTGCAGTAATTTTTTCTTTGAGCATCATGACAGAACAGCATTCAGCAAAAGCTATTCAGTGTGTGCGTTCAAAAAGGATGCCAGAACGTTGCTAGCTCTTGTACTCCCACTGACTGGGATGACAAAGCCATGAACATAATTGTCAGGCAGAAAGAAGAAGTGAAGAACTGTGCCAAGGTGATTCAACAAAAGAACATAAAGATTTCTACGATCAGCTTACATCTGACTAGACTATGGGGGGGGAGGAGAGGGGGGAACATGGCACGGAGAAGGGGAACACAGAGCAAACAGACTGATGAGAGCGCTAGAGACACACTGAAAGGAAGGACTGATACTATAGAAGGGAAAATTGCTGCAGAGTAGTCAAAATTGAGGATGAGGAATAGCTTATAGACAAGTGTAGAAAAACTAAACATGAAAACAATTAAGTAGTGAAAAGCTTGTCAAGTCTTTGGCCCAAAGTCTACCTTTTCATGTCTACCTTGCCAAACATGACTGAGACCAGGTCCCTTGGGTTACAGCTACATGGCACGCATCAGTGTTAAGGTAGTTATGTTACTCCTGGCCCTGGGGTCTATTGGATCTCTCACTAGACATCCCCTGCTAATGAAATGAATTCTGCTGAAAAAGCTTACAATGAAACAAGTTGTTTATGCATTTTTAAGTGAACACTACAAACAGGTTAACAGCTCTTGATGTGCTGGAAATTACTGATCTGAGCTAAAGGTTAGATGTACTAAAGGAGAGGGGGGCAGGCCCTACAGTAGGATTTAGCCAACCCAGTTTTTGCCAACATAATTATTTGCTTTTTTAGAGAGATTCTGAAGTCTCAGATATTTTTTCTGACCCATTAGCTTTTTAAAAATTAATGGACCAACTTTTCTCATTTCCTTTCCTTCTTACTCTTTTTCAGTTAGTAAATCCTTTTAACACCTGATTAATTTCAGCCAAACCAATTCATCATTCCTCTTATCTTTTCTATGCTGGATTTAATAGTGCTTTTAATATTCTTGAAAATGTCTCATTTATTTTTTACCTATGGCTTCAGTTCCCCTCTCTGATTTTGCCCAGTCCTTTCATGAAGCTGCATTGCTTGCTTCCTGTTTCACAGAGGTCACAGCATCCACAATCATGGTTTCTCCATTATCATCACCCACAAGTTTTGACTCATAGAAATTAAAGTTCTTCTAATCAACAGACTGCTGTTTCAATCCTTGCTGATGAGTAGGTTATTTTGTTCTCATAACTTTACTCCAACACTCGTATATTATTTCAGCACAACTCTCTATTACTATTATTCTATTATTTCCTTTATTATTTCTCTGTCTTCATACTGGTTTAATACAATATGTAATGCGTCACTATCTTGTCCTTATCTACTAAATAAAAAGCCCTTTATTTGTTTTAATTCTCTTTCAATGTCTAACTCAGGTTGACTGCTTGTAATTTTCTTTACCTGCTCATTTTCTGATTTCCAAGGCATTTTATTTAAGTCTTCATCCTTTCTTCAGCAGTTTGAAAGTACTCTAAACACTTCCCAAAATCCTCTCTGAGAGGTTTACTCACTTAAAAAGACATGGAGAACTTTTCTACAATATTTTGGATCCCAAGTTCCTGATCTTTCCTTTTTTTTTTTTTTTTCTTTTTTTCCTTAAGGAAATCACAGACATCATCTTCACATCAATTTCTGAGCTTCTTTATTCAATTTGTCTTCAGATCGGTTTTCTTCACTCACTGTCTCTCATAGTTAAGTTTGCAAATTCAACATCTTAATTATACACCTACTTTTATTCTCGCAAAATTTAAAGAGAACTCACATATGTCAAGTTAATCTAAGGATGTTTTGTATTACCAGATCTTTGATCACATTTTCAGTGCTTAGCACACTACCTCTCTATACAAAGTTATGTCCAACCAGAGACACAGGGAATTATAATATTAGGAAGCAGAGAGAAGCCAGAACAACAGGTGATTACATGAAAACAACTATCTAGTACACTCTACTTTCAGTGAAAATTAAGATTAGCACCTAACACTAAATAAAGAAAACAAAAACATAACCCTAAATAACAATCTAAAATAATAAACACATCCTAACTAAAAATATATATAATTTGTTCAGCAGTTAAACGTATTTCCAATAATATATGATGCTAATGCATTCAACCTCTTCTTGTCCCTTGCCCCAATATACAGAGATATCAGCAGTGATGACAGCAGGCAATTAACAGCCATGACTTCAGTACATCACAACTGTCATTTTTAAGTTAAGAGAATCCAGGCTTATTTCCCATCCCAAAACATTCATACCATTCATATTAATTTTTTTACTGTCACCCAGAGCTTCACTTAATCCATCTGCAACCTGTGCCTCTTTGACTTCACGTCTGCCATACACCACAATCCCCAGTCACTCCACTGCTGAAATATTTATTCAGAAAAGTGTGCAGGTGGAGGGCTGGCAAAATGAGAAGAGCAGAACCTTTTAGCTGCACCTTTTGAAAAGGAGACGTCACTTGAATTGCCTAGGTGACACACAGTTTTGGTCTCACCACTCACCATGACATCACATACCTCTTCAACAAAGTAAAGCTGAGCTGCAGCACAGTTAAAAACTGAATGCAGTGTTGAGAACATCATAGTCTAAGACAAGCTTTTGTAAAAACTATATTTTTATTTTAAAAAATAATATTTTGATCAAATTATCTAACCTCTCCGTTTTTACCTACAAAAACAGAATATACAGACACAGAATTAGAAAAAGGCCAGGCATATAAGCTGCCAGTCGTCAAGTCACACAAGGAGCTATATTAATAAAAATATGAATCAAAATAATAATTAAAAAATATAACTTGCTTTGTCTTTTTCTGAATAAAGGAAATATTTTCCTCAAGAATGGACCTTAAGAAATCAGCTAATCCAAACTCATATCCAAGGCAGGACCAACAGCACTAGAGCATTTCTGTGACAGGCTTTTTAAGAAAAGGTAATGACAAAAACACCAAAAAGTCCCTAGGCAATCCTGTGCTGGTATACAATTGCAGCCAGCAGGTTTTTCCCAATGTCAAAGGTCTCCCTCACTGTGCAAATGTCAACTCATGAGTTGAGTCATTCAAAATGTAGGATACCAAAAGGTAATCTTCTGCATAAAGGTAATCAAGAAAGCACATCAAGTCAACATGATGTAAATGCATGTTCAAGATTGCTGCAACACTCTATGGGGATTGATTAGTGAAGTGGGACACAGTACTGTAATCACCTGAATGTCCCTGGTTTTCCTCAGCCATAGAAGCCCTGTCTTCTCAGTTTTAAAGGCTGACATAAACAAATCGTTAGTAAAAAAAACTCACTGATGGACATGGATCAGCAAGCACTGGGCTGTTTGACACTATCAGCAAAAAGCCATGAATCCCACAAAAACAGATAAATGTGAAGGGAGTGCAGTAATTTAAGTCAGGGTAAGAGTCTGTTTTCAGTTTTGCCCTGGAAGTAACTTGTTTACTACCCCTAAACCTTTTTAATAGTACTATCTTCATGTTTCAAGTTTTTGACAGGTGTACAACTTACTTGTTTTCAGCTTTTTAAAGGCCTCACATCAGGGACGTTATGCAAGCACTGTCTTTATTGGCAATTGTTGAGCCAGGAAGTCTTGAAATTAAGAAAGGTATCCAGCTTTTTCCTTCTACTATCTCGAAGTCAACAGCATTTAGGGTTTGCTTTTTTTATCCCTTAACATTTCTTGTTCAAGGATCAGAAAAGCTCTTCTCTTTATGTAATTGTTTCCTTAAATTGCTGTTTTCAATTTGCATAATGCATCATTTAAGTAAAGGTAAAGAAGCATTTCATCTTGATAATTTCTGTCACAACTAAGATTGCAAAATTGCTTCTTGTTGAAGGAAATTTTTAAAAAGTGCAATCACTGCAACTTTCCAGATGGCAACTAACATATTTGTCAGTGTGCTGCAATAGTATGTTATAGATATGCTTGCTATTCAGTTCAAACTAGGAAACATTTACTCCAGATGAGGTAACTTTTTGGTCACACTTTCTCATATTTTATCACACTTCTTAACATTTCATGATTTTTTTTAGTTCCACAGCTCTAAATTTTGTCTTGTATATAAAAGAATTCTCTAAAAATTCAACTTGCCAAGACACTCGATTTCTCCATTGCCAATTTCTTTGCTATGAAAGCTGATTAATTCTTTTCTCTGGCCTCATGTAAGAATGCAATTCTTTAGCCACAATGCCATTCCACGTTTATCAGTCCTTAACTCCTCCTAACTTATCTTCTATTATTGATAACAGGTATTGATACCTGCAGCACTCTGCATCTTAGACCTATCCGTAAGGCCAGATCTACAAAACACCAAATTCCTCCTAAAAGAACATAGAAGTTCGTGCCTGATACTTCTCTAGAATTAGTCTTTAATTACACAGTTGCTGGAAATATCAATGTCATTATATTGAATATTTTTAGCAGGTCAAAAAATCTGGCAATTGATCTACAAATATGCATTGTTTGTACAGGTTTAGTCCCACATTTATCTGAGCTTTTGACTCAGCTAAGCATATGAGGCTTATACTTCTGTAAAGTCACTGCTTACATACCTAAACTTTGATTCAGTGCTGGGCATGGCCAGAATGCTCAATACCAGGCACAGACAGTCAACCATTTAAATAAAATAAATAAACCAGTCCATTTCAGATGACAAAGAACATATAGATGACACCGGCTCAAACAATCCCGTTCCTTGACTTAACCAAAGACTGTGAGTCAGACCCAGAGCTTCCTGCAAAAGAAAACAACCTTCATCCCCCTGAAGCTCTTCATTTGGGTCAGGAATCATTCTTATTTACCTGAACAATCCCATGTGTACATAGCCTTTTTGTCTCCACAGTACAGGGTCACACACCTCTGCAGATGGCCAGCAGAGTAAAACAAGATTTGTCCTTAATGCAGTCATCTCCCTTTTCTTACATTTGGAATGCTATCCTTCCTTATCACCTTCTCTACCTCCTGCAAGTCCGCAAGCTGATGTAATCCCTCACCTGAAATTCTTTCATTAGTTTATTATATTCATAATTATTCATAAGTTTATTAAAACAGGGCATGTACATGCCTACCCAGTGGTTATTAATCTATCTTTTTTCTATCAGAATTGGACAAAATTACCAATTTTTTTCACAGAAAATTTGAAAATATTGGTTTTGTTGAATTGTAAACTCAGGTGTTTTAAACATTTATTTTTCAATCATTGTCTCTGTTTTTCAAGCTCAACTTTTCAAGCTCGGTGAATGAAAGCTCTGTGAAAGATTTCATCTCCAAACAACTCCAAACAATGACATGGACCCAAGTGACCTGCAAGAAGGTCTGCAAGAAGGCAGTGAAATCAGCCACCTGCACCCAAGGACCAGAAGGATTGCCTGTCTACTGTCAGAGCCGAAAGACTACAAGGAATGCAGAGTTTATCTAGAGTATCATAGAATCATAGAATCATTAAGGTTGGAAAAGACCTCAAGGATCATCAAGTCCAACCCAACACCACCTAACTGACTAAACCATGTCCCTAAGCACCACATCTACACATTTCTTGAACACCTCCAGGGATGGTGACTCCACCACTTCCCTGGGCAGCCTGTTCCAATGCCTGATCATTCTTTCGGTGAAGAAATTTTTTCTAATATCTAGCCTAAACCTCCCCGGGTGCAACTTGAGGCCATTTCCTCTTGTCCTATCACTTGTTACTTTAGAGAAGAGGCCAGCACCCACCTCACTACAACCTCCTTTCAGGTAATTGTACAGAGTTATAAGGTCTCCTCTCAGCCTTCTCTTCTGTGCACTTCGGCCACAATCACGCTTCAGTGATTGATGATTCATGGAGCCATCACTATATCTTAGTCTGGATGAAATATGCTATGGCATGTCTCAGGTGATTTATCCGTATGCCACTGCTTGGATGTGATAACAGGCTGTTAAGTTCACATGTGATGGCACCAGCAAGATCATTTACATTTGGTTTCTGAAACACTAAAAGGCTTTATCTCAAATTGAGAGAATGTGTTAGGGGTTTTTTCCTAGACAATGAAAAGCATTTGCAAAGAACAAAATTACAGTAATACACATAATTTCATTTGAAAATACAGCTATTAATAGTGTACACTGCTCCTAATGGTAGTTAAGTTTGACCTTCAGCTAGGATCATTACCACCCTGCAAAGTATTCCTGAGCAACTGCTTTTCAAAAAGTCTACTTTCAACAGTTTGCTGCATCCCTCCATACATTCACAATTCAACTCAGAGAAGCTCCTTTGCAGCTTTTGCCTAATGAACAGGTAAAATTACAGTTCTTTAAGGAACACAAAGATTCTTCCATACCCCACTCCAGTCTTGTGCACCTATACTATTGGGTAAAACCCGCCCAGGACCTTTGCCTGCTGCTGATGCCAGCTGCTACAGAGCTGAGTAATGCCATTTACTTTTCTTGCCTTTCAGAGATGACAACTATGTGTTGAGCAAGTTCCCATCAGGAACTCCCAAATTGTCTCCAGAAACCACTTGGCTAGCTGATGCAAGATAAAACCACTCCTGAGACCAGTTTAGGTGTTTAACTTCCAGTACAGATGTAGTCAGGAAGAAAAAAAAAAAAAAAAAAATTAAACTTTGTTTCACTGTCCAAACACTAGACTGCAGAGTATAACTACTGCAGTGAGAGATGACAACAAAAGCTCCCAAATGAATATGTAAGTGGGGTTATTTCTCTTCCACACTGGGTATCTTAGAGAGGTTTATCTACCTGAACAATTTATGAATAATTTCTGACAAAATGAACATGAACAAATTGTTCTTGCATTTATTTATAACTCAGAAAACTCTTCATAAATGTTATTTACTTCACAGACACCTTCAGTCCTGATCAACTAGAGCATCCTTCTTCAGGAGAGCACTTGAGCATGTCCTCAAGTCCCACTGAAGTCAATTATTAAGTTAGTTGAGGGAATTGGTTATGAAGAGAGAATGGGGAGAAATGCTGGACAAAGGAAAGCAGGAACAGAAAATCAGAGGAGAAAAACAGTATATGGGACAAAGCCTAACTGAAAAAAAAAAAAAAAACAGGCTTTGAGGTTAAATCTGGTAGCCTAAACCACTGTACTTTGGCCACTGTAGGGATTTGCCCTTCACTATTCGGTACCTCCAGCACAAATACAGTAGAAAATATCTTCTGTATTTCTCCCATTTCTTCATGACTCTGGCAAAATGCTTTATTCTATACAAGCTTCCCTAGAAAATTCTTTAAATATATTAATAACACAACACAAAGCTATTTTTAACCTGAATGAACTACTTGTGAGCTCACCTAAATGTAAAGACATTAATGCAATATGTATTAACTGAATAGTAAAAAAAGGAAATAATCATTACAGAGAAATGCAATAGCAATGCGTTTGCAAGGACATAACCAATGCCTATGAGGAAAATCCATAACAATGAATTAAGCGCACAATTAAGTAATGATTTGGTTAATTTGCTCATTTTAGTACACCCTGCTCCTACAATAATGGAAATAGGTGCTTACACTATATAAGATAATTTACTCAATGAATTTGACTTTCATGTGAACAAGGTAATGACAAATCAAGCTGCATGGAACAAGTACGCTTCACCCAAGAAGATGCTCAGGCTCATTCCCTCAACTCTCACTTTAAGCACCCATAACCTATTGCTGTCACACATCATTTCTTCCCATCTGATTGAATAACCATATCACAGCATGTGCTGCTACAGAGGGTGGATACATAAACAAGGTTTTAATTTGTAAACGTTTTAGCAAAACTTGCATTTCACAACATACTTCTGAGAGGGGAAAAAAAGCCATAAAAACAGTGACCTCAAGACCTTAAAGTACCTTGGAAAACACTTTTATATTCAAACCAAGGTTATCTGAGAATAGATCTATCTCTCCCCTCCTATCCACTGCCCACCTTTACTTCCTTGTTACCTGCCATTCTCTCCTCCTCCCTGCTACTACAAAAAAAAAAAAAAAAAAAAAAAAAAAGCACAAAGAAGAAAGGCCTTTGCAACAGTATCAATGTGAAAGAGTATCTGCTTGGGTTTAGGTTTGGATGTCAGGTTTCACTGAGGGAGACCAGAATCTAAAATGCTGGGATGACCAGCACTGAGCCCAGGGTTTGCAATCCAGAGCTTCACAGGAGAGGCTCTTGGTTCTGCTCCTGTGGGACCCCAGGCTCCTTGTCCTATGTTTAGCAGAGAGCTTGGGAGTCTCAGAAAGGGATTTAAGAGACTCAGATGCTAGAGAGAGACAATCCTGAGGTGGCTCAAAGGGAAACATTGAGAAGACGGCATATCCTAATCTTTCCTCAAACCCTCCTTTGGCTTCACTCAGGTTTACAGGGGGACATCTCTATCATTTGTTACCTCCAGGCTAAAAACTCTTGGCAAGTTGCTGGTTAGTGCCATTTTTTTCAGCAAACCGTGCACATGTTTCAGCACAGCTTCTGTATTTCCACTTCTGATGACAGCAGTTTTCTTCCCTACTGATAGCATTTACATCCACTGCTTTTGCATTCCAAGAGAGAGCTTCAGTGACCACAATGAGCACTCAATGGCTAAGTACTTAAAAGGCACATACAGAACATGAACAAAAGCTTTCATATCTAGGTTTTGATGCAGTTAATTATTAGGCTTTGTCCACAGATGCCTCAGACAGAGAGCTGAACAACCCATTAGAGACTGGCTCTTTCCAAACCCTTCTTGGCATACAGACACATGTATTTTGCATAGATTTTAGAATCTGCCAAACCAACTTCTCTCCCCATCACAATTTGCAATATCAAGATGATGGCCATTTATGCTCATGTGATTTTATTAATGTCTCAGAGAAGTCTATTTGTTCATATTTTAGAATGCAGGTAATTGACAACAACCTATGAAGATAAGGGCAAGATACAACATGCATCACAGAAGAACAGATTGAAAAAGGTCTGACAGACACAGAGATCTGCAAGGGGTCACAAGCTTGATAACAACTAAATACATTCAGAAGCATCAATATTGACATCTTAGCTAATCTAGGTGGATATAAAAATTATCAAAGCCCAAAATGCCGGTAGCATCCCAGGCTTTCAAAATCACAGAAAAAGAGGCTTCCATTTAGAAAAGTTGAGCAGACATACTCAATCTCCTTACTTACGTAGCTACATTCATGAACAGTTACATTTTTTTCCTCAAATTCAGGGATAAAGTTTATCATACTTGCTTTCCAAAGGTAATATTTATTGCAATCTTGTATACTGAAGATAAAACCTCCTGAAAAGGGGTTAGGGTAATGCCACCTGCAGCAACTCTCAGACAGTAGAGCTGCTTAAAGAGGCTGGGAGCCATGTGGAGAGCATGGAAACAGACCTCCAACACCTCTTCCCATGTGACAGCCAGAGAATCTGGTCAGGGTCCTGCTTCTGCAGCCCCAAGTCATCCCACCTTCTGGACCCTCAGGTCTCAACATACAATGCAGAGCCTACACAGACTGTCTCCAAGGAACTGCTCTGCTTTATAGCCCACAATAAACCTCACAACAGAGATGCAAGGCTGTTTAGAGGAGCTGGAAATTTAGAAAAAACACAAGCACAAGTTCCAGCCTAAACTGACAGATGTAATTTATGTTTCCAAAAAAGCAAAGAATGTTATTAAGGAAAATGAATAAAGGAATCAAAGTCAGTTGCATGTTAAAAAAATAGGCTGCTATATTGCAGTAGCAAAATTAATTCAGATAAGCCCAGACCTATGTAAATAATCAGCCTGATTTAACTTCTCTTTGGCTACCTCCACCCTTACCAAGCTAAGTATCAGAACCACTATGGTATTTAGCCACAAAGACGGGATGGAGCTCACAGGATGGTTGCATCCCTGGGGGAGAATAGTACTCCTACAGCTGGATCTGTGTCCATACAATCCACATAACACTTGGGCCTCTTGATTCCAGTTCCCATACTGCACAAGGCCATAAACTGCTTTGTCAGCTGCTACCTTAGTAGTATTCAGGGCTAAATCCAGCAACATATGTAGGGACCTTAACACCTGTCTATATGCACACCACATAAAACATTACTTGCTGCTAAGATTCCCTGGGCGTAAAGGTTCCTCAAACAAGGGATCCAGAAACACTATGAAAAATGTGTCCAAAGTCATCTCCTGTAATGGCAACTGAATAATGCACCTCTTCCCACTCCAGATCCTTGACAAACTTCTGAAGCAAAACACCTTCCAGTACACTTCAAGGGACCCCTTGAGGCTTCTCTTTGCTATAGTGGTCCACTGGTTATGGTTACTTCATGTTATGGCTATGGTTACAGTTATTTTATTTCATCTGGGAACTTGCACATACATACACTTGTAA
This sequence comes from Pterocles gutturalis, assembly GCF_000699245.1. Classification (NCBI taxonomy): domain Eukaryota; kingdom Metazoa; phylum Chordata; class Aves; order Pterocliformes; family Pteroclidae; genus Pterocles; species Pterocles gutturalis. The sequence goes on along the minus strand of NW_010103500.1, from coordinate 16,703 downwards.
AATGGGCAGGAGTTTTTGTTTTTATGGGCAAGTGCTCTAACTGTCAGCCTAGTAAAGAAAAGGACATAAGAAGTACCTCTGTCTGTAATCAGCTTATAAAAAAACACTGAGTAGATACAACACCGAGGAGCCCAGAGTTGTTCGTGCTGTTTTGGCATGCTCTGTTAATGGTGCGCATGACACTTCAGAGTAGTTCTTCATTCAGCTTCTTGTCATCTGAAAAAGAGAATACTTCTGTACATTTTAAATCAATTTTCTGTGGTTCAAAATGAAATTTTCTCAGTTCAGAAAGTAAAAATCTCCACAGAACAAGCAGAAAAAGTCATAAGGAACATAAACAAAATGGCAATAAATACCAGTGAGTATGCTTGGACACATTTCCCATCCGAGAATGCCTTTGGCATCTTGTCCCAACAGCTTCATGCCTGCTACTTCTCTCGTGCGAGTCCTTTCACACCATCCCTCGGGACAGTGCTGTAACTCCCATCCAAAGGCTTTCATCAGCATTAAAACTAGCTCAGTGTCGTGGTTTGAACCCAGCTAGAGGCAAACACCAGACAGCCGCTCGCTCACCCTCCCCTTCTCAGGGATGGGGGAGAGCATTAAAGGGGTAAAGGGGTATCTCATGTGTTGAGATAAGAACAATTTAATAACTATAATAAAATTGAAAATAATAATGATGATAATGATAATAATAGTAACACATACAAACATACACAAACACACACGAGTGATACACAGTGAAACTGCTCACCACCCAATGACCAAGGCTCAGCCCATTCCCGGCTAACAATCCTGGAGCAGAGAGAGTCCCAAACCTGTAGTCCCAGGAAAGACATAAGAGCCTGAGAGTACAAGAGCCCAACAAGAGAGAGACAGTTTCCAGACAGATCCTGATCTATATACTGGGCATGATGTGCATGATATGGAATAGACCACTGGCCAATTTAGGTCTCAATCCTAAACCAAAGGTTGACTCCTATGCTAGTCACTGGGGCTGTGCTCCCTCCCAGCTTTTCCTGCACCTGCAGACACTGGCACAGCATGAGAAGCTGAGAAGTCCTTGACTGTCCTGGAAGCAACTATAAACATCAGTATATTATCAGCCTTCTTCTCAGCACAAATCCAAAACACAGCCTCTCACTAGCTATTATGAAAAGTCAATTCTGTCCCAGACAAAACCAGGGCACCCAACAATACAGATAAATCCTCCACTCCTCTTAAAGACTACCCTTTAGCATCACTCTCCATCAAAGTTGAAAAAGAAGTCTTTGATACATTAAATAATTTCTCTAAATCTTGCTGGCTTAATCACGTTGGCTCTTGCCTTCGTCTTCCCTCACCTAATAACAACAGATTGTGACCAGTTCCTTCCTGCCCTCACACTGGGACTACCCTTTACCCTGTCTCTTGAATTTCTCCCCCAGCTTCACTCAGCTGTGCTCTCTCCCAAGGTTAAGTCAATACAACTGCCTGTCTTTATCTGCACTGGCTGTCACCCTGACATGACACTTGCTAGCATAAGCTATGATAAGCTACATGGGTTATGTGCAGCTTGTTCCCAGGTGTTCCTTCGCTTATATCTGCAGCTGCCATCTGTCTTGGTTTCTTAGACAATTTTTATACCTGAGACCATCTATGAGGCTGAGCTGATTTTACCTTTAAAACATTCAAAGTCAGAGCCTGCTCAGTAGACAAACAGTGGTACTTAACCTTTGAGACCAGGACTTTTTATTAAAATAACATACTTACCTGTTGCTTCTCCAATACCATTCCAACAGAGCATCCCAGAACACATCTGTGAGACTGAGCCCTGCAGAGAGGAAAGAGGAATAGGGCAGAAGAGAGAAGCAGGCAAAGAGCCAGAACCTGACTTCTCCAACCAACTCCTCCTCGGATGTAGTTTTTCTCTTATGAGAAGTACTAAGCACTACGTATAAAAGCAGAATATTTTGATGGGAATTGAAAGCATCTATGGGCCTACAGTGAGACCAATCACATCCCAAACCCAGGCTCAATTCTCTTGTTCAGCTCAGACTGAAGATAAACCTACAGCAGAAGTCTCATGCTCCTAACTACCAGGAACTACTCATGTTCTCCAAAAACACTAATCACACTCAAACCCTGCATGTGAAGAGGTATGAATAATGAGTTTAGGAAGTACTTTGCACCAGCCCAGAGAAAAGTCCCTAATTGCTTTCAGCTTGCAGACTGAATTCCTCTTACATCACCAGCAGGCAGAGTTCTGACTCGCATAAAACCTGATTCCAGTATCCGCTGAAGTCTATGAAGTCCTCAGATGCCAAGCAGGCTTCATTCCCTGCCTTACCAATATAAGTGCCATTAATAAAACGTGGGATGTGGGGTAGCATCATGCCATACATCATTAAGTGGCAGCAGCATATGACTAATTTTTGCATCAGGCTTAAAAAGTACACCCACAGAAGCCAGGAAAAAGGGATGTAGAGTCTCCCAAATCTATGAACTAGCTCTGGTTGTCAAACACAGCAGATTTCTTGGTGTCAACATCTGTGCCTAAAGCAAGCAGCAATTACAGCACTCCACAGCACAGTAAGCAATTCTGACAGCTCTCATATTAGCCTGCAAAAAGATTTGATGGTCCTGGACACACTTAGTATGCCCCAGTTCCTGCCTTGCACAGGCCACCACACATACTGAAAAGATTTCTCTATACATAGCAGAAAAAACATGTAGAGTGATAAGTATTTTTCATCCTTATTGAAACACAGCTTTTGCAAGTCTATGCCTTTTAATGCACAGAAGCTTTACCAGGCACAAACACAGAATATTAGAAAATCACTTTGGGTCATGTAATGAAGTAGAGCAGCTGACAACTGGCCTGTTGGCATGTAAGGCAAGGACTAGGTGCTGTTGTACTACCTCATAGGAACTAAAGCACTAACAGTATGTGTGTTATTTGTTTCTGCTGCTGTGAGAGACACTAGGTAATTTATTTAGCTTTTACCTTGTTAACATAGTGAGACAGATCTTGACAATAACACATCAGCAAACTGGTGTGCCATCTTAATAAATTATACAACAAATTATCATTCATCATATTGCTGAGGAAACCCATCCCTTTATCTGTTCATAGATAAAGCATCAGGTTGACTGAACAGCTAAACATCAATGTTCCAGCAATGACTGCAGGAGGATCCATATCAAAGAAGCTTACCATGCTCCTTCCTCTTCCTGCTTCAGACCACAATTAGAAAGACAACTTTTTAAGAACTCTCACAACTGTATTTTATTTGACATCAGCAATATACACTGGAGTATAATAGGAACAATTTTTCGCACAATCTTTCTTGCAAGATGGATTTATTTTCCAAATACATAGATGTTCATAATACAGGAAGGTAACAGTTAAGCTGCACAATAGCAAAACAAATTGACAGCTATCAAACCACCTTTTAAGTTCGTTAGTATAGTCAGGTGACCAGCATTGAATATATGCATTCAAATACTTTAGTTAAACTCTGATTCTTCCAATCTTCCCAGCCACATTGTTCCATGCAACAAAAATGTGCACGAAGAATAGTGTAAAAGAACTGAACTCCAAGGCTTCCTTTGCTTTGATTCCCTTTCAGTTTTTCCACCAAGTATGAGTCAATACAAAGGGAAAAACATCAGAATTTGGCATGGCAGATAAACTCTTGCAACATGCATCTAGCACAGTCACATACTGCAGAACTAGTAAGTTACTGAAAGAGAAGTTACGGGGTTTAGGACTCTCCTAAGCGGGTGTTAAAGAAGCATTTCTACTATGCTGCTTTAGTGTGTATTTTCTGCATGTCAGGGCATTTACAGAAAACAAAGATAAAAATACTTTTACAAGTTTCATATTTTTCACTGGAAGTATTTCTTACAATATCTAAGCTTAAACCCAATGCTTTTGTGGCAATGGTGAGGGTTTCACAGGGAAAGAAAAGCTTACAGTTAATTAAAATACCAGTAAATACCATCTTCTTGCTTTTTACTTTTTTCAACCTAAATATGACACACAGCTGTAGCAGCTGCTGCACACCACATAGAAATTCCCCTTTTGGCTGCTCAGGTGGTACAGCTATTACCTTTGAATTAGAAGTTAGTATCTCTCAGCCTGCCTCTCTGGCAGAGAGAGCGAGATAAAGGATGTCCTACATCATTTGTTAGATGGACCGATTTTAACAGCTCACAAAAGTCTCTCAGCAATTTGGAATATCAGAACAGGCAGGACAGGGCACTGTTGGCAGAGCGCAAGGGTGGTAGGTAAAGGTGAAGAGAAACGCAGGAACATGAGGCAACTATTAGATGGCTTATTTATTTATTATCAGGAAGCAAACACTGTATCTGCAGCCAAGCTTTTAACGTACTGTCATTGCTCTGCATATTTGCTAGTGATGCAAGACTCTTCATGTACTTTTCAAGCCAAATGGTCCTTGTCACAGCAGCACACTGTGTGATTGGGCTGGCAGCGCTAGCACACATCCAGAAAATGTGGAAACCAGAAAATCTTCTGTCTGCTCTACAACTGGCCCGTATTTCAAGCATCCAAAGTGCTTTATGCCACTGCGCTAACACTGGATCTTGAAATCAGCACAGCGAAGACCGCTGCTTCAGTTCTCCAGCCCCATCCACGCTGCACCTCACTGCCTGACCCTCAGGTTTAATGTGCCACCACACGAGCACAGCCCCCTCCCCGCCCAGGCTCCGCTGCCCACCCTGGTGCCACACAGAGCCCACAGCCCAGGGGAAGGCCTGCACCCGTCCCAGCAGCTGCCACGCCCGCCTCAGACATGAGGCAAGGGAGCAAAGCTGGGGACAGGTCCAGAATGAATGAAAACAGTGCAAATGTAGCAGGACACGCTGAGGCATAGTTTTAGATTGTACACTTAGGGGTTTTTAAATAGCTAAAGAGCAGCTCTTAAGCCTAATTCAACTCTCATTTCTTACCTCAGCAAAATGCCTAATGGTTTCCAGCCTCAGCTGTTCTTACCCTGAA
>NW_010103500.1:8980-11678 GCF_000699245.1 Pterocles gutturalis | reverse complement strand
ACAGATTGCTTCACAAGGACTAAATTTAGACCTGAGACCGTGCTCCTCTCTCAGCAATGCCACCACTGACTAAGTGCCCTCCTGACTGGACTGATGAACTGAAGCTAAAAATTCCTAAGCCTTGTTGGAAAAGGCATTGCCTTCTGCACTTCTCCAGAGCACAGCAGAAGGAAAAGCTGGAAGCATACAGGGAAGCTGTTAACTCACGTAGTCAGTAAGAACAATTGATAGCATGCAGATCAGAGGAGGTCTTTTCTTTTACTCACATATTTTCTCTTACCCGAGTTCACTGCATTTATGCATATGATCTCTAGACAGGAAGTGAGAAATAGCCTTTTAAAATTGCTCTACAAAATTCTCCCACCTTCTGTTTACATATGATATGTTCACATTCTCCAAAGGAAAAAAAAAATAATACAATCCATGTATTTATGAAATGGCTACTGAATATCACACAGCTAAGCATCTTTCCCACCATGGCAGATATTAACTAGCTTAATGGAAAAAAATAACATGTACATTCATTGTGTCTTACCTTCCTAAGTGAAATGGATACAAATAAAATCCGCATTTTCAGTACAGAGAAAATATTTTTAATAAACTACAGCTCATTTAAAAAGTTGTAACTAAATACTCTCCAAATAAGAGAACTTATTTGAAAACAAAATCTGTCTTTTTCATAATCATAGAGATTCTCCTGAGGTTAGCTTAGGAGTGTTTGCTACCTTCCCAAAGTTTGCAACAGAGGTGGTGATTTCCATGTGTGCAGGTGAGGAAACCTCTTTTTTAAACAAATAAATAGAAAAAAATTGATCTTGATTTTTTTCTTCACAAATACACAACAAAATGGAGAAATAAGCATCAAAGAAAAAACACCTTTACAATGTTTAAGCTATGGCAGAAATGGTAGGGGCATAACAACTATAGCCACAATAATCAGAGATGCAGTTCTCCTGGGAAAGCCCACAAACTGCTGCTACATGCTTTAGGAGCAGGGTCTGCATGGCTAGACACATTTTACGACTGCAGGGTAATGGAAATCACTGCAGAGACTCCAGGTGCTTACCAGGCTGCAGCACTAAGCATGCTTAGCTTCATTACCATACACATACTTGTCGCTCACACCACTGTACGTATCAAAACATTTAGCAGATGTGCAAGTGGACAAGACCGCAACACACCTTGATCCTCCTTTGGGATGTTCAGTGCTGTTACAGTGAGTATCAACAGTGCTGAGTTGAAGGAGCAGTTTTCTTCAGCTTCAGTCTGCCCTATTTTGTACTGCAAGAAAGCATGTTCCATCCCACACACAGTGCTCAGAGGACCCTGATGCCCCACAGTACAGCCTGGATGCACAGCAACATGGATGCATCCCAGCTGGCAGCAGCTACTAGTTCACATCTTTCCAGTCTTTTAGTCACAGCATCAGAAACCTTTGGACAGATTAACTGCAGATCCTGGGGCAGGATTTGCAGCTGGTGTTGAATTCCACTTGCACAGGACTTTAGGGGGGCATTTTCATAAGTGGCTTAATCCAATGTTAAGATCTACACTGTCTCTGAAAAAGCCAGTCTCACTCTCCTTCCAACCATAGATTCCTACCTTCTCCCACATCAGCAACACAGCAGCTCTCATGCAGCCGTACGGTGGGTTACAAACACATCTTTGCCTTTCATGGGATCCACGCTGTGCAAGCACTGAGGCTGTGAATGTGCATTTTCAGACCTACTTTAAAATGCAGCCGCAGCCCACAAGCTGTAGTACTAACTGGATTATCAGAAATGCTCAGCACTAAAAAGCTCACATGAATTCAGGTACCAGGAATGAAGTCTTCAGATTTATTAGGAAGGCATGATACTCCCAAAAACTGCCTGTTACTGTAATGAAAGCTTCCCCAACCCCGCTTCTATAACTGAATTAAATCAGAGGCAGCAATCTCTGTATTCAGTCTCTTAAACACAAAACAAGTTAAATGTTAAAAGCTCCAAAGTGTTTCGTTACTGAAAACTAAATATATGGAGTCCCAGAAAAATAAAAAACCTGTTACTGTTTACAATTTTGGTTGAGAAATGCTCTAAACCAGAGGGAAACAGCAATACTTAATAAAGCTCAATGTTTTCCTCTTACCATTCTGTCTCCTAATTCTTCCTGGCTGATGATGAAAATACCTTTTTTTAATTAAAACAACTTCAATGGAATACAAATGTTTCTAAGAGGATATTAGCAACTTATTTTCTTTGTTACTTTCTCATTATACTTATAATGAAGAAATAATTATTTCTGGGTTGTTTCCTGACAGATGCTCTTCTAGTACCTCTAATAGGACATATCTTAAAAAAACAGCTTGGTAGCAAGAAAATAAATTTTCACCCTTATTCATGTTTTCCCTTCTCTTTCTTTCTCTCTCTTCAAATAACTTCATTGATGTGGGGTCTTTCATAAATTCTGGCCTGCTTATATATTTTTGACCATTATTTGTCATTGATGTAATTCACAAAATCACCTTTGTGGAGGAAAAATTACTGCAGAGGGCATCCGAGGTTCAAGAAAACCTGTGAGAGCCTCTGTTTTAATTCCAGTGGAGGTAGAATGAATATCCTCATCACCTTCAGCTCAAAATATCAGTCCCACCCTCCCCATCACATCCATTGTACCAGCACTAAGACAGGGAGCCAGATCAGAGAACCTGGCTGGTTAG
>NW_010103500.1:0-8949 GCF_000699245.1 Pterocles gutturalis | reverse complement strand
GAGACCCGGGTTGTTTTTTAGCCACTAAAGTACAAATTGCTTTTTAGCTAGACAACTTATTTCAGCCAGTTCACCATGACCACACAAGTATTTCTCCCCACACAAAGCAAAACAGCAAGGAAGAAGGTGGGAGCACTATATTCAGTGGTAACACAGTTTCTGCACAAGTGATTCATTTCCACCATGAATGTGCTGCTGGTATTGATGCGTAAACGCACACATCTATGAAACAAAATTATATTTTTATATCATTCTGTAAGAACTTCGGTTATTTTAAACTCCTCAAATCTCCCCTGCTGGTCTAGTGCCAGTGAATCTTGCCACAGATTAATAAAAACTGAAATGCATGTATGTACAGAAAAACCTGTTTATGAAAATTATGTTACTATTCATTTGCTGACCTGGTAAATTCTAGCAGAATGGGAGATTTTCAAGTTTGCAACTCTAAAGCAGGCTGTGAGGTTACTGTTAGTAATGAGGTTAACTATCTCATACTTTGAAAGCACTTTAAAGAAATACTTGTATGCATTCTTCTGCATCTTCACTTACCATAGAGATGAGCCACCAGCACAAGATGATGAGACAAGACAAAGCAGTACTGGATTTAATTTTGCAATACATTTTGCTCAGAAGTCCAGCTGAGTGTTTCATACTGTGACTTCTGTCACTGCTGCTTCTACCAATCCCCATTTAAGTTTTTTTCGAGGATGAAAACATATTCATGAATAATGATTATTTCTTTAAATGCTTCTCTATGTCATCAGATAATCTGTAAAAAACTACGTCAGTTAACAGCATTTACTTCAACATGTATACAACATTCACAAAAACACACAGCAAATGTTGAAGTAAATTAACAACAGCAAGACCGCCATCAGGAAATAAACTAGATCTCTGTGCCAGTTGAGGGTTAATTCAGTAGCACAGTATTTTTCCTCAGGATATTTTTTCTTGAAAATAGAGATATGAAGATAATAATAATTTTTAAAAAATACCTACCTTGCATCTTTCCATCAGAAAGGTACTCTTTCAAAACAAGACTGCTTACAAGTGCATCTTGAGCATGCCTCCCTTAAAATTCAAGGAATTAATATTATTTGAATGTTGTTTATATAGCTATATATATGTATCCAGGCTGCAAGCACATTAGTATTTTTAAATGCTAAAAGTATGCTATTATTTAAAAAGAGCATTCAATAATTGACGGGAATTTGGATGGTCTTCTAAAAAGGGAATCTCCAAGGCTTTTTATTTTTGCTGCTGCTGTCAGTTTCTCTTTCACAAGAATATGAAAATAAAATTATGACAAAAAAAGGTAATGAAATGCAGTGGATAGTAACATTTGCTTTGAAGTCCTTTCTATTTGAATAATATAAAAAGCATAAGAAAGTCTATGAGACAGCTGTACTAGAACACAATGCTGGTCAATTTTGAAATAAACACGTACCACATTTTCTAATTCATGTGAAAACAAAGTATGTTTTACAAATTCTACCAATTTTCCAAAAATTACATTTTTCATTCCCTTCAGTTAGGAACACAGTACCTAACATTAGCAAAGAGAGATCTCTTCAGAGTGCTATGTACTTCACATTAGTCTCACTTGCTTGGGATGTGGCAGAAAACTTACTTTCAGAGTCTGATTTACTCAAAACATGCTGAAACTGCTCACTGCACTCATATGGTCAAAAAAAAGGTACATCTTGACTCTGAAGGAGAGACCTACAAAGGAATACTGTACAAATAATGCATATCAGACTCTTTCAAAATGGTGCTTTTTTTTCTTCCAGTAAATGTCCTGTTTAAAGTGCATTGAAGTCAATGAAAAACATATTGATTTCAGTGGATACCAGTAGAGGTCTTCACAACAATATAAATATAAGTGACTTACCTTGGAATCACACAGTAAATGAAATATAAGGTCTTGACAAAACAAAAAATATACCCGGGGAGAAAAGATGCTATTGTCACTTAACTGGGTTCTTTTTTCCTGGATTTCTTTCTAGTTTTTTAGGAGGGTTTTTTGGGGGTTTTTTGTTGGTTTTTTTTTTGATGGGGGGCAGGGGGGGAGGCGAGCGAAGTTAATACTGACATCCATAAGGCTATTTACCCTTTGGATCTTCACTGAGTAAGAAATTTTATTTGTAGAGTTTCACTCCTCCAACCTTATGCTGTATTGCTTTATGCTTGTCAGACTATGAAGAGAAGCACCTCTCATTCTCCTCAGTTCCCACTGACCTGCCACAAAACCTACTGCCACAAAGTTCTGCACGTCTGTAATACTTCTACAACTCTGATCATCCTTGGCTTTATCTATATCATCAGTAAACACTGTACTTCATCTAGGCTTCTCAACACTACAGCTGTGATTTTTCTAATCTGTTAGTCAATATTAGGATTAAATAAAACCAAGAGCAAATTTTTGTCAGCTGTCTGTATTGCAATTCACAACAGTGTTAGCCATATAGCACCTATGTATTTTAGTGACATCAAAGCCTACTGGCAAGTCCCAGGAAAACAAGGAAAAACTCACCAAAATTTATTTCCTCCTGAATCTTTTGGGTCAAGCAAAAGTACTGGAGCCCAGTGTGCAAAGTCCATGACCTAGTCTGCTTTCTAAATAGATCCCTTGGAAGCTTTTGGGATTTGGGGGAAGAGTGTGACACAGCAGAAACCAACTGTCCTAGGAAATCTGTTGCATCTACAGGAAAATGCCCCAGGTAGCCAATATGTGTCTCCTACACAACCTGTGTGGTCATTTCTTCCATTCTAGCCTTCCCTCCACTTCCAACAGCATAAGGGATATGGGAATATTGGGCTTTGGATAAACTGGACAAATACATGCTGTATGCTCTGATGTTCTCACATAGCACACAGACACTGCACTACAGCATGAGGTACAATGCAGCCAAATGACATACAGGAGGTACACAAGAAAGTGGAAGAAGACAGAATTCTGTGCATTTTGAAAAGCTGAGTTAATTCATTTTTCTCTGGAAATACTGGTTAAATCCTATTAAATACAGTTACTTGGTTTCCCCAATTTTTTGCAAGGTCCATCCTGAATGATTAAAACAATGAGATGCCAAAGGCTATGCTTGAACACTCTGTAATCAATAACTTTTAGCTCCTGTTAACAGAAAAGCTCTAGTCACATTCCTTATTATTTACCTCTTTCATTCAATTATCATATGGTCTACTTGCCTGATTGCATGGTAATGTAAAGTGGATGACTAAACAGTTTACAAAATCTACTTTTTTCCCTTAAAAGACATGTGGGAGAAGAAATGTGCCACCCACATCCATTTGATGGAGACAAGTCCATTTTATAGGAGGAGAAACAGACTCCAGTTCTGCTGGTGAGCTCCAAGAACTCAGGTCACCATGGAGGGCTCGGGTCTAGGTTTGCCTCCTTCCTTGGCTTCATTATTTTCACAATTGCAGTGAAACACGTTAATAGTGGGCTGACAGAAATTTGACCTTGCTTACAGCTGACTATAAAATACATTTTGGTTCCTGTGAAGGCAATCTTCCTGAACCGAGTTTTTAACTGATTTTCTCAAATGACTGTGCTGCCGTTTGGGGCTACATCACTGCAATCTGTGGGAGTTTTGCTGTTGGTAACAATGTCTCCGAGGAAACAGCAGTCAGTGGAGATCTGTCTCTGTTTCCTGGTAAGGTTTTTTGGCTTCCTATCCAGTTTCCTTTTGTGTTCATAGAGATACCTATCTGAAGTGTTTGGTTAGTTTTAAATCACTATGGTACTGTCAAAAAAAATTGTTAAAACAAAGCCAATAGGAAAAAAAAAAAAAAAAGAAAAAAACCCACAATACAATACAATAGCTCCTGTAGAGTTCATCTCACCCAAACCCACCCCTAATAAGCCATTTGGTCACTGAAATGACACCTGCAACACTCTCCCTCATGATTTTAGTTAGCGGTGTTGAACATTTGGGCCACTATATTTAGCATATTCCTGCTTTTGTTTGTGCTTCTGAATTACACAGTATTCAGAACCTGCCAGTATTACTGAGTATACTGCAGGCTCTTTACTGCTTCTGATCAGTCTATAAGGAGATTAAATATAATTAAGAACCTCTGTTAACAATAAATTCCTATTTACATTTTCTGTAGGTAGCTTGGAAAGCTAGTTATAGTAATTTCTTCATATGCTGTAATGCAAAAATGTAGCACAGTACAATAAATTAGTCCTAGTCTCATAACAAGATATTTCTTTTATATCTCATTTTGAACGTAGGCATGCAAGTTTTGGAAGGTACTTCAGAAATACACTGACAGATTAAAAATAGATTTTTTTTTCCTGTGATATCATTGAAAATTTCTTCCAAAATGGAAGCAGAAAAATAAATATTTGGAATCTATTAATTTTTGCTATCCTTTTTTCCTCCTTATAAGTCTTTAAAATGAAACAGGAACTACAAGTGAATCTCAGGTAGCACATTTGGATTGATCTTGGTCAAATAGCCTGAACCAGTGTTGATCCTACTGAACAATGCACTGAAAAAAGCTGATCGTACAATCAGTATATGGGGATGGATGGAAGGAAGAGACAGCTGTTTCTAGTGAATCGTTTCAAGCTCTGCCTTAGAGAAAGAAAACATCCTTGATTTTCATCATAGAGGAAAGCAAAGAATAATTTCAGTAACTTCTGGTGCAAACACTAGGTTTTCGACACACAGAAGGCCACTGATCTTCATAGTAGAAATATTTTATCATTTGTGCAATTATGATCAATAATTGCCACAGGATTAGCTTAGTTTCTTCTGGCTTAACAAAACAGTCTCTTCTAGACTATCTTCTATTCTGACAATCTGCAATAATGTGACCAAATTAGGGAAGAAACAGCTACAGCTACTAGAGATACATCCAAAGATTCAAACTACTGCAGTCAGACATCTTGCATGGGTGCTCCATTTCCAGTTCTGTGCTATGGCATGTGTAATGGTTTTCTAAGGAGTGTTTTGTAATCTCAACCTTCTTCTAGATGTAAAGGCAAAAAGGAAAGGATCATTCCAGGCCTCTTGAAAGCATTACTTAACTAAAAAAAGACTAAAGTAACTGTTTATATCACTACATCATAATAGTCATGTAAGACATTCCCACATCCTGTGCATTCTATCATCACAGTCCAATGCTATACACGAAATAGCAGCCTGGGATCCAGGCTACATGATGTGGTACACACCTCTTGCAGTCTCCCACATCCCGTACGTTAAAGATCAGATTCTCAGCCATGAACTGGCTACAAGGTTTGGAGAGACAGAAAGAGGTACATAAATACAGTCATAGTTTCACCATCCTGGAGTGTTTTTACTCTGATTCTTGTCCCAACATAGTCTAGGGCAGTCTCATGCATGTCCTTGATTGCCCCAGCTGCTCATGGTCTCCATCAGTCACTTGATCATTACTTGGGCACAGACCACTCAGCACTCACCTGATCTGCCCCCCAGCATAAAACTGTGGGGTACCAATCTGCTATTCCAATCAACTGAAGTTAAGGATTAGTCTGCTGAAAGGAGACTCGACTACTTCCAGACCCTTTAAAGGCACAACCAGATCACAGCTGAGAATATGGCCTTTGATTTTTACTTGTCACCTGCACAGAAATGCTAACCACTTGCCTAGCCAGATGGAAATGAGCAAATATTTTCTATTTATTGCCAGCATATCTTCCATCCATTCAGGTGAAAAGAACATTTCGGATTAAGATTTCGACCAGGTTTAAACAGTTCAATTCTTTAACAAAGTTGCCTGCTTGCATATCGCAATTTGGACCCCTAAGAAAAGCCCCTGCCTATGCCATAGTGCAAGAGAAACAACCAGACCATAAATAAACCTCGTGTTCCCCCCCAGCTCCACTTAGAAACTTTATTTTCTTACTTATGTCACAGCATTCCTTCACAAAAGAGTGCCTCATTCACTCAAAGATGTGCCATAGCCACACTCAAAGCACAGGAAAATTTGTTTTGCTTAATATTAAAGACACTTTTAAAACAGTGTTGAAAATGTAACTTAACTCAAACATTTATATAAAGGGGAGGAAATATGTGTTCAAAGGAAATCAGGGGAGTGAGACTAAAAAAAGGGAAATGGCAGGGGGGAGGCAGAAAAAAACCCCAAACCCAAAAGTATCCAAAGGAAAGAAAAAAGAATTCAAACAAAAAGTTGAACATCGTGGCCTGGTCCTCCTCTACCACAACAGATATAATTTAGGAATAAATCTATTCAAGCTGGTCAGTAAGGTCAAAGAAGAACCACACGCTTAAGATCACCTTAGCAAACAAAAAACTCAAATTTTGAGAATTACATCATATTTCAGATTTTACAAGGTTCACTCATTCTTATTTTGGAGTCATAGTTTCCCAGGTTCCAACACAAAATAATATTTAGTAAAAATATACGGAGCTCTACAACTCCTTTGCATAACTTTTCTGGAGTTGCACTCTCCCAGGCTGGACTCTCAGTTCTTTTTCCACTGTTCACTTTTCTCCACCCATTCTGCCAATATTAATCTAGCAGGGAAAGTCCTTTTCTAGCAAGCACCGTCAAAATATTCAGGACACAGGCCTTGCATTCAGAGAACGCAATGCTGCATCCAGACAGCACTGCTAGGTGCCTCAGGGATTTGCAATAATCTATATGTGTATTCCTAGCAGTCAAGATGTGTTCCACTGCACAGCTGTGCACCTCTGCTTTTGATTTGTGTGAGGTCTGTGTTCCTCCCAAAGGCAAGTTCTGTGTAGCCAGAGCGGTCGGTCTGAAGAGGGTGATGGTTCACTGCTAGCTGAAGGGAGGAAGACAAATCTGTTACCCATTACTCTGATGGGAGTTAACTAACTATCCCCAAAAACTCCAGCCTTTACAACGGGAAAGTAGCACACAGCTTTTACAAATAAGAAATACTGACCTTTCTAAATAGTTTCAAAAGAAGAAACTCTGCATCAAATGTGAGTATAATTTAGGAACTACTACATAGCAGCAAAACTACATTAGACTTTCTGATTTTTCCATGGTATCCTTGGATAGATACACCACCCAGTAGACCATGTTAAATGCTCCAAAGGTAACAGGAAATAAAATGCGTGCATATTTGTCTATCTTACTCGTGCCGGAGTGAGGGGCAGGGGGAGCAGGTGGTGTGACAGCAGATGGCTTTGCAGATGCTCCTAATGTATTAGGTGTGGTGGTCTGAATCTGCTCCAGTCTAGATCCAAGCAAGTGCTGAATGGAAGGGGATCCATCTGTGGCATGCTGGGATACAAATCCAGTTAAAATTGGGGTAGAAGGAGGAGCTGGAGGGGTAGCTCTTGCAGAAGATAGTGTCTCTGATGCATTGATGCGTGTGAAAGGGTTGGGACTTGATGCAGAAAGGGAGTGGGGTGTAATGTCAGAAGACCCCTGAGCTACAGAGGGAGGCTGGATGGAGCTGTGCCTTGTGTCAATTCGGCTCCCACCATCCGCTTCGGACTGTACTGTGGCATTTGTTCTTTTCCTCACATTTGAATTAGCATCTGTACTCTGCAAAATTACAAAAAGAAATACTAGTCATTCTTAAAATAAACACTTAAACAGAAGCATTTGAAACTTCATAACCAAGCTCTATCAGAATAATACTCACAAATATAACCAGTAGCTTGATCCTGAAGCACAAAGATACCGCATGCCCATGAAACAGATTTAATAGCATGCAAAGTTATAAGAGTCCCTTTTGCCTCTGTCTGGAATACTACAGTGAACACATCCGATGCATCACACTCCATGTGATGTGGTACCTATATAAACTTAATACCATAAGGCTAAGGATTCTTGGATTAGAGCTGGGGTTTTTTTCCGGCTCATGATCGAAACAAAATTCTCTGATGTTTGCCCATTTCTCTGATGATATAAAACATTATAGATGCAACTTACCAGCCATGATGGTTTACTTCTGCTTTATATCTCCAGAAAGTAACTACCATAATTTTGGAATTCTAGTCTGTCTTCTAGAGTAGATGCTATTAAAATGCATTTACCAAACCATGTTACCACATTGCTGCTCTTTCAGAAATAAAGGCAGTGCTTTTTCACATCAACCACAGGCAATACATGCTCCAGCTGCAATTGAACCAATGAATAAATCAGTTTTTCATCAACTACTCCTTTACATTAATTAACTAAGGGGTGAATTCTTCATCACTTGATGTCTTCAGGCATGTCTGGATGTCATTCTGAAAGATATACTTAAGCCAAATAGTACTTCTTAGGCTGGATGAGAAACTGAAATACAGAAAAGGAAGCATAGATGGGAAATCCAGCAGAGTTTAATATTTTACTGACTTCTGGGAGTGGGACTCAGGCTCTGCCCTTTTGTGCATTTAAGGGGAAGCCTAAAATCTCCTGAACCTCCATCTGGAAGGGTACCTGAACAGACTTTTGAACCTTCACCATTGCACCTAAAATATAATATAAAACATGTTATATTTCAGATAGAGTATGTAAATATATTTTGTGACAAGACTCGCTGTTTTCCAAAAGACAAAGATTTAATGGCAGATAAGGTAATGTGGTGGATTAGCCCTTGGCTCGGGGCCAAGCCACACACACCCGCTCACACAATTCCCACCCAATGATAGAGGAGAGAATAAAAGGGTTAAATGGTAAAGAGGACTCGTGGGTTGAGGTAAGGACAAATTAATAATTAAATTACAACAATATTAAAAATAATACTATATACAAATGAGTGATACACAGTGATACTTCCCCCCCCCATCCGATGACCAAAGGCTCAGCCTGTTGCTGGCTAACAATCCCAGAATTACACTCACGATTCCCCCAGACAGGGGGTGCACCGCTCCCGGAGGCACTCACGGAACGGAGATAGCAGTCCAAGCGTCCCAGACCGAGAGCTGTCTGGAGTGGGGGGGAAATGACCACCTGGCCACAGCTAAC
>NW_010103499.1:64083-89197 GCF_000699245.1 Pterocles gutturalis | reverse complement strand
ACCCAACACCACCCAACCCACTAAACTATTTTCTCTCTTGAAATAGCCTCAAGAGCTTTCAACTGAAACCAAAAGGCCCCCCCATCCTGGAGTCTTCCATTATATGTGTCATATACCCGCCTATTGAAGGCATGCACCCAGTTTGAAAACACAAGCCATGCAAACAGGGCAGTGCACACAGAGAGGTGGGTCACAGTCAGTGAATCCCACAGTGCGTTCAGTTCTAACAACAAACACCGGCAGCTACTGCTCCTGAGCAAGGACTGTTCGCCCATACGCTCACTGTAGCCCCAAACCCACTGATGTATGAGCTGAGGAGGAGGCGGGAGATGATGGCTGACAGAAACCAAGATCCAGGGCCTGCTGGCCAACGACGCCCTTTATCATTTTACTTTAGAAAGAATAGTAAATGGGTGTGGTTACCCCAAAGCTGAGGAGCTACAGCTTCATCTACAGCAACAGGCTCTTATATCTTTTTGCAAAGGTACTCAGTTCACTAGGAAGGGGAACTGTCACAACAGCAGCCAGTGCTATCCACAATAAAAACCCGTCAATGATCTGCTGACCTGCCTCAAGGTCTCCGAGATCCCTTCTGTGTTCTGAATGGGAGCTATCTGAGCCAACAATTGCTAGGTGGTGACAATTCACAAGGTGATTGCTAAGTGGCGATTGAAGTGCCTCTACTGTACATTATTTAATTCATTGTCTCCATTATTTAATCCACTGTCTCCATTATTTAATCCACAACTCTTTTATTACTAAATTAAGGGTTTTTAAATCAGGATAGAGCCTCCTGGAATTCTGTGCGGAGAACAAATCATTGCCACCCCAGAAATGCCATCAGGTTAGAGTTTGAACAGACTAGCAGCTTTCATTTAACATAGCAAACCCCCATTTTCAGGTACAATATAGAGAATTTTCAGTTAGCATTCATAACAAGCAATCAGGTCGAGGAAGTGCCCTTCCTAAAACAAAATGAGAAATATAGCTTTTCTACTACCTAGCAAGTTTGCAATACGTGCAACTGTAAAAATCCCTCCCTGCAGAAATTCATCATACTGGGTATTCCTGGCAAAGCATCCTCCATGTACCTGGAATCTTGTCCTTTCTGCAGCATAGACCTGGTAGTGAAGCATGGCTTGCAAGACCTTCTTGTGACCATCTGGTACCAAGCAGACAGCCCCTAGGATCTCCAGCACAGCAATCTTGGTCTTAATGTTCTCAGTCCGTAAGCTCTGGGAGATGATGTTGATACTCTCTGGATGAGCCAGGACGTGAGCCCGGCCCTGGGAGTTGTTCATCAGTGCCTTGATACACCCTATAACGGATGTGTGGATGCGGCTCTCCGAGGTCTCGTAGTCCATGCTCTTCAGGAAGTTCAGCAAACAGCTCAGGCCATCCAGCTCAATAAACCTGGTCACAAACCTGGGGAAAAAAAAAAAAAAAGGTATGAAAAATAAGGGAAGTAGATCAAAGGCAATTTATTCAAAACATACCATATTATTCAAACCTGCATCTGTAAAAGCTGGCTAAGTCTTAGCCTAAAGTTCACAGAATAATTCCCAGGTATTTAAGAAAAACAAATTGTTTTGTAAACAGAACAAACAAAAAGAGAGAAAGGAGACTAGCTAATAATGGCATGCCACATAGTTCCAGGGTAATTATATTCTATCACCTTATGACCCTACTGCTCTGTCCCTCTTGTCTTTGTTGCAGTTACCCCCAAACACCCGCTGTGGTCCACCCCAACAGTCATTGCATCTTCAAGGCTGAATGGGTTCTTTCAAATTGCTGTATCTTACATACGTGCTAACAGACAAAAGATATCTTTTCATACAGACCCATCACCACACTTATGAGTTCAGATTATCTTGAAAACCATTTTTAGACTTAGGTCAAACTTTTAGCCAATACCACTTATAGGCTTCCACCTCCAGGAGCTGGGTACACTGAGAGTGGGAAACTCATTCCTGTCAGCTGCACTGACTTCACACTCTGATCCTGGGACATGTGTGTAGGAACATACTATATTTAAAAGGGACATGTTCTTTGGTAACACATTCTTCAGACCCTACCGTGGCCTGGGCTGCATTTTTTTATCTTTTGATTGGGTTTTTTTACTTTGAAGGGGTATATTAAGGATGGAACAGATCCACTATCACCCTGCTGCAGCAAAACAGCCAGTAAAAATAAAGCAAAATAAATAGAGAAAATACAGAATTAATCAGTTACCAAATGACACACTGAAGACTGAACCTATAGCAGGACAGGTTTCCTTTGACTATTAACATCACTAGAATTCTGTTTCTACTGTATTCTACCATAAACTTTGCCTTTCTTCAGGTTGAGGTTATGGAAACTGAGGATGAAAACAATATAGGAGAAAGTTCTTGGAAAAGTGTAAGCTTTTGTTGAAAACCAGGGTTAAAAAAATCCAGATGGGTCAAGTCAGACCAAGCAGACATCCTCTTAGATAAATCGACAGAAAAGGATGGAGTTATATAAGTCAATGCAATCATTCAAGCAATGTTTCATTTAGAGTTCCCAGGCTTAAAAGTGGGGATTCAAAGATATTAAAAGGGCTGCAAATAATTTCTCTAGATCGCTTTGTTTACCTCCTGCCTCCTCCAACAGGTCGTGCAGGTAGGTGCACTTTTTTGGAATGTCTAAATGCAAAACCATCTGAATTACATTTGAATTTCCAGCCTACCAAAATGTACACCAACAATAACATGTCCAGGATCAGGCTCTAAACAGCATAATACAGAAAGACACCTCAAACAAATGAAAAGGTTGTTAACAAATTAAAAATACCAAACGTCTGTGTCATTGTGCTCTTCCTAATGGACTGGATTTATCTTTTCTGTCCTTAAGGGGCATGCTCTTCTTAATATGCATCAGTAATAGAAGCACCATACTGAAAGACTGAATTTCACTGGTCTCTGTTTCTGCACCAGCAAGATAAACCTGAGCCATACTTATATACCTCTGGGATAACGTGGACTTGACCTATGTATGGTCTTCTTGTGGTTACGCCCCACACCACACAGGAATTTCCAGGGCCCACCTGAAAGTTATGCTCACTATGCTGACAGACGTGCCAACTTTCAGCTTATTTGGGCCCGCGGTTTGACCAGAAACATGGCAAAGCCTAGTGCTTTCAACAAAGTTTCGATCTGAGGTTTGGGTTTTGTTCAAAATCGAATTTCAAAGGGAACATCAGAGTAACGGCAAGCATACACAGGAACACGTGCGCACCAAAAATGAAAACAAGGTTTAGTTGAACCCTGCTAGGACACTCTGCCAAGTTTCACATGGGTCTGATTGCACATTCTTTGGATGCATCATCTCAACTGCCCTAACAGATCACAGGAGCAAAAGCCCCTCTGCCTCCAAGGCAGAGAGTGGGACCAACGTTGTGCCCCAGGAATTTGGTAAGTCACTCAAAGCGCTTTGTTATTCCAACTGATTATAGAAAGACTGAAACCTAGCTCGGTTTCTGTAATGCATTTAGCTGCTAGCATGCCAAAGAAGACTGAAGTTAGTATGTTCATGGCTAAAAGAGTTGCTGCGAAGGAAGTATTTGGAACCAAAATAAGCACAAACTCAACTTGGTACCAAACAACGGGATGCCCATGGCTTCTGAGCATTTCTCTAACACCCGACCTAAAAAGCAGAGCTGCTCTTTGCCTCTACTATAGAGAGACTTGTTTAAATTCTCCTCCTCCTCACCTCCAAAGGTCCGTTCTGTGAATACATCCAATACCTTATCTATTCCCTCCATCGTCTAGGGGAGGAAAAAAAAAAAGGCAAAAAAAAAAAAAAGGCAGATTTTTGCTGTTCTTCCCAGATGCAATGCTGAGGAAAGACTTCAGATGGACACCTTTCTGAAGATATGGGGCTCTACTGACAAAATAAAATATCCTGAAGAAGCAGATGAACAAAGGGTTCCTTAAACATGCTTTTGGATGGAACACGTGGTCTTAATGACAAGACATAAAAGGCCCTACAGCCTTGACGTGTTTTAGCCTGCTCTGATGACCATGTGCAAAAAAATGGTAAAGGCACAAAAGTCACCTTGTCCCAATTAAGTACAATCCCATATAAATTCACTGGCAGAGCAATTTTTCTAGGACTGTTTGGATGAGGTCATTCCAAAAAGGAGGCATGTGCAGGAAAGCAGTCTGTGTCACAGCCCTTGATTAATGACATAATTTAAAACAATGTCGGGATTTTCCTGTACTCTTCCGAGTCCGGAGAGCAAACAGTAAGCTGTGTTGCTCAACAGGAACCAAAACCAAGTACCTTCCCATTTCAGCTGACATCAGAAGCAGGAATCAAATGATGAGTTTCACCATCCTTTTCCTTTAGTTCCCTATTCTCCAGAAAAGCTCATACAAGAGGGAGATAAAGAAATGGCAACAGCAGCTTCTGGAGACACTTTCAGCATGGGGATTTGCTGGGTGCGGGGAGGGCACATGGGGAAATGTCTGCGCAGGAGAGAAAAAGAAGTGGGAGTTTAGCTGACAGAGTGAGAGCTGTAATCCTCACAACTGGGGTTCATGCATCTGTATGTCTGTTTGCAAAAGCAAACCTAACTAATGGCAATAAACTACCTTCATCCTCACAGTATACACACCTGCAACCAACAGCCACCCTGTACAACCTGGAGGCTGCAAAGGAAGGTCCTGTTCTAGAGTGGAAGGTGTAAAGTTCAGCGTATTTGCCAATACATTCTGGCTAACACGTTCAAAAACTCAAGTGTAAATAAAGCAGGGTGTGTTTTAATAGGTGCTAAACAAGCAAATTAAAGTCTAACCTCACCTCAGACTCTCACTTGACCAGTTTAGCACACTTTAAAAGGCAGGACACCTCTCAGCCTTTCAAGTTTTAGGGAGTGCTGACCAGAACGAGTTAGTTAGCTCGAATAACAAACCTTTAATCCAAATACAGATGTAGCGGTCTAAGAGGCAATGACCCACCGATGGATTCCAAGTGCAGCGGGGGGGACAGCCTCCCTATGAGACTTGATCCAGCTCAGGAAAGACAGAAAGATCTTACGCCGTGGGTGTGCAGAGAGCAGGATGTTCCCACCCCGTTAACAGCCAAAGCTACGCTTCCCTGCAGCATCAGGTTTTGAATCAAAGGGCATGCATAATCCTGGCAACTACCGAACTGCTGAAAAATTCAGCAGAATGGATTTTGCTTGCTGGATGCATAAGTTATCATCTCCAGTATGCACCTGAAACCAACATGGCTACATTAAACTGAAATAACAGGTGGCAAATCTGAATTAAACAAAGGAGACAAGCAGACAGCAAGGAGAGGTAGTGATGATATTTTTGTGGGGTTCCAACAACTGATTTTTTTTTTTCTCATCCCTTTTAAGTTTTTACTTTTGCTGCATTTCTGAACCTCCATTTTTTGGGCACTAAAATACCAAAAGAAAAACTCTTCTCTCGCTGCTTCTGTCCAACAGCTTGTCATCACACTTGTTTATAGTCATAAGTTCTTACAAACCTAAAAGAAAATGTGTTTCCTTACAAGATGCAGATGTGGGGTTTTTTTGTTCTCCAAGGCTGGGGTTGCTCCTGCGTGCTGGGACACTACCTGGCTTTGTCATTTCAGGGCAGCTCCTAAATACCAGAACAAAATGCACTTGCTCAAAGGGGGCCAACTAGCTGCCCAGGGATGCTTCTATCACACCTTTTCTCTAAAGAGGAGACAACTTGAGTTTGGGTAAGTCTGCTTCAGTTTTTGTTGCTGTTAGAACTGGTGGGCTGGGATAAAGGCATGGATTGGTACCATTACTCTGCGTTTTCTGCTAGAAGAGAGACAGTTCTACAGCAAAATAAAACACAGAGCCAAACACAGAGCGTTTTACTTCTTTTGATTCCTCTAGATCAGAGAATTCAAGCAGAGGAGCCTATGGGTAAGCTGTCAGAGCCCCTGGGTACCCTACCATCACCAGTGGATTCCAGACAGCTCGTCCCGTGTGAATTTTGGTCTCTATTTCCTTCAGAAGCCTGATGAACAGAAGTGGCAAGGAAAATAGGATTTGATGTCCAAATTCAACTAGAAAGACTAGTATTTTGAAAGGCTGGATATCGTACTGCTCATGAGAGGGATCTGATGGAGCCGAGGGCCTCTCTACTGCAACCTTTCCATCAAGAAGAAGTTGGCTTGTTCATCAGGCACTGGCACGCAGCCCATTTGGCAGCTAACGAATTGAGTCGCTGGAAATTAATTGAGACATAGGACTTAACTCAAAATTTGGCTTGGCTTAACTGTTTTAACAAAAAAAAAAAAAAAAAAAAAAAAAAAGCCCCATAACCATCGCCAGTGATTTAGAAGAGAACACTTTATAGGGCAGCTCATAGATGCTTGTACTGAAGCTCGTTAGGGTTATTACAAACAGATGAAGCAACAGGCTGTCGTCAAGGGGATCCAGCAGAAGCGTTATAGGTCTGAGAAGGAAAGCCTTGCAAGGCTTTGAGCGAAAGACATTTCTCTTTCTTCTCTACTGCCTTGCTCTCAGCAAGGCGGCTGGGCTGCCCTATTCCAAATGACAGAGCAGAACAACCAACGGTGGCCACCAAAGCGTGTCAGCTGGACCCAGCAGAGAGGTCTTGCTGCGGTGCCTATGCTCAATGCAAACCATCACTTTCACAGAGTAAGCACCAAACCAGCTCCACATCCATGTAACGGAGTTGCTACATCAAGTCTCAACAGCTCAAGACCTTGGTTTAAAATCCTGGTGAGAGTTGGGAGTTTGGCGGTTGCCTCAGCTTCCATTTTAACATAAAGTCCGGCTGCGTTTTACTGTGTTCTTGGCTTTAGGCCAGTGACAGACAGGATCAGCCACTTATCCCCTTGGGCTAGGTCTTCAGACAGGCCACTGTTCCTCCCCTTCCATGTTAAAAGCACTCAACCTACCAACGTGCTAAAGTCACCAAAGCCTGATGAATCTTCATGCTGCAGAGGAGCATCAGAATCTAGCTTTGTGCTCTTACAGCCTGTCACAACAGGAGGTAGAAAGCTGAAGTTTAAGCTGATGTGTTCCCCACACTTGCTGTGAGGTGAGAAGCTGCATGCAGTCGATTTTTAAGCATCACGAAGGGGAGAAGCACAATCGGCAATTAGCTTTGCAAGAAGTCCCAGAAATATCTTCAAATTAATGTAACTGCAACGCGAATTCTTTGAGATAAATAAATGAAAACAACCCAAAAAATTATTTGGGGTTTTTATTTATTAATTTGTTTGATTTAGTTAGGTTCCCCTCCCCAAAAAACCCCATTTGCTTAGGCATCACTGAAACTCTCTGAACTATGACTTCAGCATAGCACGGATGCAAACACATTTTGGGCTCAATACAAAGACCTTCAGAAACTTTTTGACCTAGTGTTTCCTGAGATCACATCACCTACAGTCACTGCTCCTGCGCAATGTTCTCCTAAGTGTGAAAGGGGAAAGGTTTCTATGCTAGCTTGCTGCTGTTCAGAGCTTTATTCCCAAGAAAACAAAGATGACCTTACCTTCAAAGACACAGTACATAATAAAGTCTCCTAACATTTCTCGACGCCCCACGGAACAGGCAGAATGCCAGCCCAGGTGATGTCAGATGGATTAGCTGCTTTGTACCCAGCAGCTCACATTGCTACAGATAAGGGAAAGCTTGAATTCAACGTTCAGAGCAGAGGCTGAGATTTCACCCAACGTGAATCAAATTACACGGGACGTTCAGAGGGCTCTGAGGTCTGATCTTCACAGTCATTGCCCGTGTTTGCACAGACCTGACACAGGTTTTGCACAGCAGACTTTGTCTTTTATTTTCCTGAAGCTACAGGCTCCAGCATTAGTGTGCCCTTCCAACCAGGCAGGCTCAGCCCAGGGACTGCAGGGCTCTCTGTGGATTGTCTGAAACACCAGAGAAGCTCGTGCGAGGTGAGACAATGAGGTTTTTGTCCTTGCTGCTCTTTCCCATGTCACATCTGACCGTAGGGAGGCAGTGAATCGTGATGAGAGATGGACAACATTACCTCATGGGCTGAGTCCGCAGAGCTGTCTTCAAGTCTTCAACTATTTTATTTTTCATTTCTGTTTCTTCTTCATCGAAAGCGTACAGCGTCTGCATCTGTTCAGGAAAGAAGACGACAATCAGGAAAGCTCGGGCTGCCTGGAAGCTTGTATTAGAGTGACATGGAATTTGGGGGGGGGGGGGGGGGGAAGAAGAAAAAAAAAAAAAAACCCAGACTCGTATGTCAGGTTTCAAAGCATAAAAGCTTTTTCTTCAAGTGCCTAAATAGCCTGCAAGTGCCCTGAATTAGTTTGTGTGCATACGAGTTTGACTTTTCTTCTCCACACCAAGCAGATCACCTGGTTTAAGATACTGCTTTTCCATACACACTTTGCCCTTGGTAATGAGGAACTTTTACTGTAAAAAGCTGGAGCATCATAAAATTCCTGTCCCTGTTTTTTAAAAAATTAAACTGAAGCACACAGAAACTAGATTTTCTTCCGATAGGCAGCTTGAGCTAACTAGAGCTTGCAGTCAACTGAAACTGAAGATGCTGTGGGTCACTGTAAATTATGGTGAGAGATGATGAGTGGAATACACACAAAAAAATAAGGTTCTCGGATGATGCCATTGAAAAAAATGGTATATCAGGAAATTTGCAGATCTAAGCACCGCTGCAACCTTGCGACATGAAGCAAGGCTCCTCAGTGCCCGTTGTATACACCATTCAGGCTCACAACTCCAATGTATGATTTCTTTACAAAGTCAAGACCCGATGCTGGAAATTCTTAGCCTATAGCTATGTCGTCTTAGTCTCTTTAATTGTAAAACAGAGGAGAAATGCCTCTCATATTGGCAGGATGGCTCAGGGATATCACCCGGTGGGATCTGGAAAGCAGCTCCGAACCTCTTCTCAAATGAACAACCCAATTAAATTAGTATCACCTACCGGGGATCTGACATTATACCTCTCTGTGGTGGAATCTGAGTAGCTACAATTAGAGCCTATTACAGCAAAATATTTAATTTTTTTTTTTTTAAACAGTTCAGCAAGAACCAAAGGCAACCTTCCTCCCACTGGAACTTCCTCTAACCCTCCTCCCGTGCCCCCCAACGCCTCACTTCCCTTTGGACGCGCTCCCATGTCGCTTGCTTTTGCAAACCACGTGGTGCCAACATGCGTCGGATCCTGAGGGTGGTCATTTGGCTCCGTGCCGTTGCTGCCTTACGCTGACCAGCTGGCACGGGGAGATGTGTTTAACTCTAGGGGTCCTCTCTCTGATCCACGCTAAAGTCAAACTCACTCAGTAACAGAGCAAGCTATTTCCTGCCCTAATGGAATGACAGAGCGCTACTGATGGAAAATGAGCTGATGATGTTTTATCTTTTGCCAGCATCCTCCAACAGCCAGAAACATAAATTGAAATGCTTAAGCCAAGCCACATATGATCCCCCTCTTTAAAAAATAAACAGAAACTCCTGAACAGGCATTATGGAATCTCAATGGCAGAGTCCTGGGGTGTGATTCGGGGCTTGATTTGGATTTTCTTGGGTGACAGCCCATCTGGTCATCTTGCCTTTGGTCCATAAATGCTCCTTTGAAAAGCTCCCATTCCTCCAAAGGCTTAATTTCTCCTCTGAGCCATTGTGGGGGGAAAGCAAATGGATGGTAGGAAGGTGCTCAACAGTATTTCGTTCAGAGTTGAAAAAGGCCCATTTCCAAACGAAACAAATACAAATAATCCTGCCTTTACAACAGAGGGCGATTATAGAAAACCCCTTTTCGAAAGCTGCAGGCAGCCAAGAGCCCTTCATGTCTCACTCCTGTGCACGGCCAGAAACTCCAGTCCTCGTGCCCTCTCTCAAGACAGGCTGGTCATGCGTTTGCATTATGAAATAGCTTTCTTGCCAAGAATTCTAGAAAACATAACTGCCCCTGGGAGACTGAGGGGAGGGAACTGTCATTATTTGAGGCTGGATTTCATTAATGGGGCTGACCGATGAATTGCTTTCCTGAACTACAAATTGCACTAGAGGACGAACGTCTGCTGTGCTGAGGATGCAGCTAGTTACTATTAGTTAACCAAATATACTAGGAAGAGGAAGCTAAATAATGTCTTATCTGGTCCCCAAAAAGTGGTATATGTAGGCTCTTGTTTATAAGCACATTTTGGATATTTAAAGTTTTCCAGATTAAGCACATCACCCAGGAAAGTATAGCATCTAGTTACTTGATTTGCCAATTCGAAAAAAATAATGTATTTGTAAAAACAACCAGCCACGTGGAATTTTATGTGTAAGATCTCAGGTAGTCCAAGAAATTTTGAAAATTTTGCTCCATTTAAAAATAAATATTTTAGTTTTACTAAAAGCACATTAATTCCCACACCTTATCTTAATGGCTAATCATTCCCCTAAAGTGCTGAGAAGGAAAATATAGAACCATCCTGACAGTACATGTGAGAAAGAAAGAGGAAAAAAGAAGAGAAAAAAAAACCTGCCTGAACTAGCATAATCAATACACTGTATGATGGATCTAGTTTTACTTAACAGTTTCACACAAATGAAATGAAAAAAGAAAGAAGCAAATAGAATAAATAGTGAAAAAGCAACCCGGATGTTCTGATTTCTCATTCTTGTCCAAGCTCTTCCTTTAGATCTTGTCTAAAATAATAACTAACAAAGTGTTATCATTATTGAAATGGCTTCCAGTTCATAAACAAATACAAGTAAAATTAAAATCAAAATTTGATTAAAAAACCCCAATTGTATTGTATGGCTCCTATGACATACCCTAACAATACTATAAAACACTTCTTCAAAGACAAGTCAGTTGAACTTCAAGGTGCACCATATCTCTGAAGACATTAAGGCTCAACTGAGACAATCAACTATGAATCATAAATTGTGAACAGATGTAATTTAAAAAAAAAAATAATAATTTTTAAGCAAGTAAGTTTAAAGCAACATCGATGTCACCTAACTCATATGGAGGAGAGAGTTATCATCCACCTGCTAAATTCTGCTGGAAATTGTGTATTTCTAATGTCCTGTGAAGCTGCTCTGCCCTGAACAAATGCTTTCTGAGTCAAGGAAAGGTGCCTGGCTCCAGCTGTATTTATTAATCTTGACCCCTGCCTCATCCTCTCAACCGAGCCATCTCTCCAGAAAAGCTGGATCTGCAACTACCGTCCACCTGGAAGTCCCTCGCTGGAAATGCACGCACAGCCAAGCTCATAAAGCAACGCAGCGCCGTCAGAAGCCTTCCTCCCCGGTGAAGCCAGGGCTGTGTTTATTCGTGCTGCCAAGCAGACAGGATCGTGGGGTGAGGAGAGCAGGGAGAGCCCAGGGAGGTTTCTTTACATGGGGTATTAACAGGGCAGTCTTTTAAGAAAAGACGTTTTGTGCGTTGATGAATCAGCAGAAGATGACAATGACCTTGACAATGGAAATGGTCTCTGCTTGCGGGTGTGCAACCTGCCCACAATCACCAGAATCTTTTTTAGCAAAGGACTGGGCAAATTTGGAGGCTCCTCTTTCTAAATTAGACATCATTAGCAGCTGTCCCTTCCTCCTAAGGGCTGGTCTAGAAGATAGTCTCCCAAGGATCTATTTGGCCGTTTCCTTCCACCCAGGCTACCTGAGGGATGGGACAGTCCCTCCCCAGGAATTGCACGCAGCAGACTAGGAAAGAGATCCAGTTTCACTGTCATACGCTCTGGGGA
Organism: Pterocles gutturalis; assembly: GCF_000699245.1. Taxonomy (NCBI): domain Eukaryota; kingdom Metazoa; phylum Chordata; class Aves; order Pterocliformes; family Pteroclidae; genus Pterocles; species Pterocles gutturalis. The sequence continues at coordinate 77,455 of NW_010103499.1, read as the reverse complement.
GAACTGGGTTTAAAACTATTAAAATCTAAACAAGTCACAGCAACAGAAAAAAAATTGTGGGAACAGAACCGTGCCTAAAACATGCGGCTTTTTAAACTGGATCAAGGATCTGGGACCTAAAGTGCTTCCTAACATAGTGGTCTAAGATTACAAGGAGGGAATGTCAAACACATCAGGAATCACCACATTGCTCTCAAGAGGAATCTACAAGGGGCAGATACGATGGGTAACAGTGCAGAGGGTCTTGGGAGAAAATGATCATTGAGCGCGGGGGCCTCAGCCTGCTGAAATCCACAAAAAGATACTGAACGATATCAGCAGGGTAAAGGTGCCTTTTCCCTTTTATCAGGGGTTGGGAAGAACTTTTTTTGCCAAGTTAATATATAAAAAAGAACTTCATGATTTAAACAAAAGGATGTAAAAAAAGATGTGAAAGCTGCACGTAAAACCAGCCCAGCGTAGTTGATTCACAGGAGATGCAAAGATTAAATTTTATTTAAAAAAACCTGGACTTAAGGCATTTTAAACTAACACTGCTGTGATTATTGCTACTATTTCAACTCTAATACTTATTGCAATATTTCTAATTAAAATATTGCAATGCCTGATAGCGCCCAAGAGATGCAAACTGAAATAAGACTAGACAGTGTCAGGAAGCAATGTGAAACATGTTTTTATTCACCACTTCTGAGCCAACTCCACTTGGATCAGTTTAAAAAAAAAAATAAAAAATTAAAAACCTCCACCACTAAATTTAGGACTGAAATAAAAGGGACCCAAAATAACCACTTGGAAGTCAAGAATCTCAGAGGTCTAAATAATAATGAACAGAACAGGTTTTTTTTAAATGTGTTGGAGCTGGTTCTCAGCTGTATTACTCCAGTTTTCCGCTGATAGAATTCCTGTGAAATCAAGTCAACTAAGTTTCACCTGCCTACAAGTGAAGCAAGGTAGGGGTAAATCAGAAGCAGAGGTTTTAACCCCAGCGTGTCTTCTCAACACTTCAAGCATCAGAGTAAATCATGAGGCATGAAGCCAAATAAAAGGTTATCAATCATTCAGTGCTGAGCCATGCAAACAACATTACCAGGGCTGGTGTTTATTGGTGCTCTTAAAACATGTTTAAAATTAGAAATATTGGCCAAAATATAGTCTCATTCAATGGAACTGCTCCAGATTTACAACAGTGGCGTGTACATATTCACTCCAGGTTTACACCAAGATTGTTTAAAGACTAATCCAAAAGTCACTGAAATCAATGGAAAAATTTCCAGTAGGTCCAAGAGGCCTTGGATCAAATCCTACCAGAAGTATTTGGCTCAGTAATATTGCAAGGTTTCATACTTCTTTTTTTCCCTTAATAGCCCTTGTAGAGCAAATTTGTTCAGTCAGGAAATCTGACCACAGTGCCACGCCAGTCACAAAAGCTCCATCTCTTTTCTCAAAACAAGTCCATGTTCCTTCTGTTTCATTACTCTGCCTCAAGAAAACCTGGCATGAAGGCAGGTAATAATTTTGTTTATTCATGACTCACAGTAGAAGGCATGTTTTCTTTTATCCTCTTACAGTGAGTTATAACAACTCATAAATCTTGATTTTTTTACTGAGCAAGACGTATTTCAGGATGAGAAACGCATCAGTAGTGACACATTTAGCATCCATTAAGGCATTATTTTTATGAAATTATTTTATAGCTCATAACCACGATACAAAAAGTGTAGACAAACCTTTAGAAATCAAACATAAAAGCATACGGAAACTAACAAGATGTGCTACCTAAGAGGCTACGAACAGAATTCAATCATCACTTCTGCCCAACTGCCAAAAAAAAAGCTGAGTAGACATTGCACATGAAGGCAAAATTTGACTACAAAAATCAGGGAAAGACTCAAATTTCAAAAGATAAGATCTACCATATGAAAGGAGGTCAGTGGACACTATGTGCAGGTGTTCTGCTTCTGCTGGGGACCAGCTCTACTGGATGCTTCAGAGGAAGGGACACATTATACAGCTATTGAACAGGGACAATTAAAGAAAGTTTTCCTCAAATATCTCGTTGGTTTGTGTCTGATGACTAAGGTGTAACAGCCTTATGTTCCTCTATTTATCTGCTCTTATATAAGTGGATGTTATCTTATATAAACAACTACATTTTCTTTAATTCTCTACTAAACTAATAGCCCCAGTGTTATTTTGTAGAATAGTTAGAAATCAATTTGAAACCACACAACAAAACAAAACTTTATCTAGTTTTCAAATAGTTGCTTTTCTGATTCCTCAAATATTCTCTTGCTCTTCTATTCTGAAGGAATAAGTAGGGGCCTTGCTTTCCTCTTGTCCATGATTTCCTATAATCCTCACTTACACGCTGCACCTAAGACTCCTCTTGAAGAACTAAATTATTTCACCTCTACTTGGCCCAAATGACACACAGGTCTCCAAAAATGCACTTTAAAGTACAATTTTGGAAAAAGATGCTTTCAGTTCTCACTGCTTCAGACCTGCTAGCCCTGCCAAGATACGAGTGCGTGCATGTGCTGAAAGCTAGCTTTACGTTAACATTCCTCAACATTGCCAAAACAGGGGTCATAGCTGAACTACCTTTGTGCTCCAACAACACTCAAGAGCACGACAATCTCTTGGTGCTTTCTAATCTATTTTACTAGAGCAGGGCTCTTTGTTAACACACATACTCGTCTTCATGGTCTTGGGCTAACATTCTTCTCTTTTGGGGACTTCTTCCTAAAGAGACACACCTCTACAGTAGGAAATCTTCCCTGCTTTGCAGGAGAGGTAACTTACGGCTGCCATGGAGTTGATGCGGTCAATGTAGTAATCTGGCCAGCTGGTCGCAAGCTTATTAGGATCTTCTTGTTCCTGAAACAGAAAGTTAAACAAGGTTACACCAAGTGCCTTTACAGGATGAAATGCCACTGTGGAACCACCTGGGATTTTTTACTGCGCTGCTCTTTGTTGTGTTATCTCCCTCTGTATTCTTGTATAACGCACACAGACGTGTGGCATTTATTACAAACATTGCTGAAAGTGTAATGTTAGCGCCGTCGCCATGGTGTGTCAGATAAAAAGGATCCCCTTCAGCTAGGGTTATTAAACACAGAATAATAAAGTTTGATGGAGACACAGATATCTTTGGCATCTAAGCAGCAAACCTCGGTCCCTTAAACATACTGTTTCCAAGTAGAAGGATAGCCCATTTACAGACAACAGGTTTACATTTTATAGCTTTATATTGACAGATCTTATAAATTATTTTGTCTGTCTTGCTAGAGTGATGGTGGGTTTCACCACCAAAGGGGTTTAACATCTGCTATGGAAGGAAAAAAAAAATCAAGTCAAGGAACCTGAAAAGAAGACAAAAGACTGACTCATTTTGACATGATAAACCAAAAAGAGGTTTAGACTGGGCATTACAAAGCATTTCTTTACACAGAGGGTGGTCAAGCACTGGAACAGACCTTTAAGATCACTGAGTCCAACTGTTAACCTAACACTGCCATTCTATTCTATTTTATTCTAAAAAGTTAAGCACAACCTCAGAACATCCAAAGAACAGAACAGCATCCCCTCAACTACGGTAGAAGCAGTATTAATCCTCCTATTCCTACCTCCCAACTAATCCACCTGAAATCATCTTCACTAGACGAAGCTCCACCAAGCTCAACTTCTAAAAGAAGACCTACTCAGCAACCAATTCTCTCTTGTTCTTTGGCTGCTCCACGGAAATGAGATTTCATGCAAATGGGTCTATTTATTTCTAGGTAGGTGTAGCAGTCACCAGCAAAATAAAGATTGGTTTCTAGGATCCTAATTTCCCATTATAAACTACAAGTAACTCATATTAAGACTCCTAGCATATGGTAAGAATTTGAACCACTTGACTCATCCAAAGGATGTCCAAAGATGTATGAAGACTGTGTGGATGTCACCACTGGTGTCTGTGCACGAATGCTTACTCATACTAGAAAAGTTACTCTGGAAGATAAATAGAACAATGTTAAATGTGTAGGTCTATCAGAGTAGCTCAGCTATTCCAGAACTGTTTGGTTTAGAGATGAGCAACAGCTCTACATGCTCCCTGCCGAGCCACATTCAGAAAACACCTTGCTCCTTGACAAGTTCCCCCCAGGCTACATACCAACACATGGCGACAATTCTGCACAAATGAAAGTCTTCATATGTAGAATTAAAAACAAATCACAACTGAGACTTGGATTTTTCCTTCCCCTCTCTTTGTTCGACTGGTCTTTCAACATGTAAACTAAAGCAATAACTCCATTCATCACATCAACAAACCAGCTTTGTCCCCATCTAGCAAAGGACTGCTGCACAGACGCCCCTTTTCTGGGTAGAACACGTCGTGGCCAACGTAACCCTGAGAATGGTTGCACACTCAGCAGACCCTAACCTCTCCTGCGAAAGTCAAAAATATGACCTTGCTGATGGAAAAATAAATTAAAACATACAATAGATAAATACAGCATTATTTTTATAAGATAATCTTATCAGCCCCAAAGAGAACGATAGAGATGGGGAGCTAATCCAGAGGGAGTGAAGTAAGGTCATTCTGAGCCACCGATCCTGAGTGCAAGGTGTGCTCATATCCCTTTCCGAAACTTTCCTCTGTGTAGAATTCTAGAAGTCCAAGTGACAGCTATAGATGTTTGCAGAGTACAGGTGACAAAAACATTGTCAGAACAGGGAATAAGTATGTTCCCCATACTTCTCTTGCCTCCATTGTGAGCTCCAAATAAAGAAACGAACAAATACATTAAAGACTGCTTGGATCCGTCCTTTATATCCCAAAATGAGCTACAATACTTTTTCTCCTTAAAATTTAAATAAAACAGAAAAGTATAAATGCTGGAACGCCACAACTAAGCTTTCTAGATGTCTAGTTTAGGCATGCAGGCTGAAGAGCATCAGGATAGATACACTTAAAAAATTCAGAATTCTGATTAATTTCCTACCTGAAGCCAAACCATGAGAAATTTCACAATCAGAACCAAGGATAAGACGACTCTCATCCTCTAAAGTATATCTAAACGTGATTAGCTTGGCAAATGAGATAAGGTTCTCAGTGTATCCTGCTTTTGACCATTCTCCATCCACTACAAACTGGTCTGACTTATATTGGATCTGTAAGTCTTATGTTTTGGTTTTGCTTTAATTAGAATTGGGAGAAAATTGGTTTCAGCAGAACACAGTGTAAGCTTTTTTCCCTGAACTAAAGCCCAGATTGAAGCTGTGCTTTGCAGAGGTTAAAGTTTTAGCAGGTACTCCACTATGCAATCCCCACTTTCTGAAGCTGCTTTCAGCCCAGAAGCATATTAAGCAGAAAAGTCCATCTCATTTCAGTCGTCCTTCACACTCCCTGTTCAGACCAGAATTTTAAGGCTGTCAATGTGTGTTTTACTTTGCTAGAATAAATGGGATTATGTACTTAACACCTGTCATGCTATTTCCATCAAGAAGCCCCAGAAACACACAGATTTTTATCCAGCCCCATGAAATCATTAGGTGACATTATTTATAGCAATCACCTGGGCAACATTTTCAAAGGAGGGACGAATTCACACCTGTAGCACCTTCAAGGTTTTGACTTTCAAATAAGACCTCAGAGAAAACTGTAAGGCAACTTGATGATATTGGCAAAACCCTTGCTCCAGGAGACACAGAGAAAGAAAAAGAAAAAAAAAAAAAAAAAGGGCAAAACCAAAAAATGAGATCCTAATATACAAAGCCACATAGGTATTAAAAGCTGGAAACAATAACCCATCTGTATAAGGGAAAACATTAGCTGAAGGAATCTATTAAAGCAAAGTCTTCTTTTAGCTCCTTGAATAGTGTAAATATTGCATTAAAAAACAGACGTCAGCTTATGGACTTTATAAGGGGCCATATCATTCTTCACTGGGGTAACAGTTATGTAACTGCTGTGAAAACAGGATCTTGATACCATACAAGCCTGCAATATAGCCGAGGTACTATACAGGCTTTGATAGTAATTTGGACAGTCTCCATGCCTTGGTGGAAAGTGGAACTTATGACTTCATCCCAAATAGGACTTAATGGAGTTCTGCAAATATTTAGACCATCTGAACCAATCAAAATGAAACAAAATAAAACAAAGTATTGTGTGCACAAGCTCAGCTGATTCTGAATGCCTGTTTGCGAATCCCAGGAGACCTGCTCCATGGGGCAAGCTGTTCTCAAACGTGTAGATGTGGTGCTTGGGGACATGGGTTAGTGGGTTGGGTGGGGTTGGGTTGATGGTTGGACTTGATGATCCTTGAGGTCTTTTCCAACCTTCATGATTCTACGATCTAGAGAGCAGACCTTTAGTAGACACCATGTCAGTGGGACGAGCATTTGCAATACAAAGACTTCCATCACAGACATCATCAAGAACTCTAGACCACTGCCTTTGTTGCGAAACATTCTACAAAGAAGTACCAGACACCAGTGTTATATGGAAACACCAGATATTCACGGCTGAGTGGATCATGAAAATGAAAGACTCTTTATATCATGGGAGCTTCTTTCAAGAAGGTTTCAGTCTTGAAAAAAACAGCACAAGGAAAGCCTGAGGACTAACTGCCTGCATTGAAGCTCTTCTGTGGTGAGCGCTGGGTTTCAGTTTCCAGTGATGACACGTTCATATTTTACTCTGCACTGAATGGACCCCAAACAATGTTGAGCAGTTCTCTAGAGCATGTCCTGAAAGTCCAAGCAAGTCAAAGCCTTAATAAATACATCCACTAAATTAGCAACTTTACAAGGCTTCTTTCCTGCAGATGGAAACGGGGAGACATATATGGTGACAGGACAATTAAAACTCATCCAGGAAATCTGATGTTTAAAATCTTTCTCGGGCAAGGAACCACGATGCCACTCATTGAGCTCCTCTCTACAGCAATAAAACCAGCGTGCAAACACAGATGAAGGGTATGAAACGAGGCTACTGTAATATATATTCCTGTTCCAGCTTGTTCACAGTATTGTGTGTGGACACTGCATGCCCGAGTTTATACTTGGGTCACAAAGAATTGCATCTTCTTGCAAAAGCCACGTGAATGTTAGTGTGGTTCGTGAGATGCATGCCCCTTGCTCTCCACAGGAATATTCTGGCCACTATAATCAAGGCGGGGATTTTGTTCCCTGGGAGGGTGGAAGATGGTTACCACTTGTGCTTCATTTCCCACAAGTGCTCCTCTTCTCCCTTCAGATACCAAAGACTCAACTCATCGCAACATCTGCTATCAATGCTGAGCAGAGTACAACCCCGTGACACCCTGCACTCTACACTGTCAAAGGTCCTTAAAAAATCTCACCTACTAGGTTTCTCAGGCTCTCTTCAACAGAAACAGGGAAAATGGGATGCAGACAATTACACAGTTCCCAGTTCCATAGGAAACCTGTAGCACAGCCAAGAATCAATCCACACTGTAGTTGTCTTGCACTCTCATCCAAATCACTCTTCTCCCTTTTTTCCACAACTGGCTTACTGACTTTTCTTCACTTTAAGCAGTTTAGCTTTCAAAGAAACATTTACTTGTTCATCAACACACTGTCCATCCTGTTGGCTATATCCCAGTTCAGAGCAGCCAAAAGTTTCCTAAATAAAAAGCACTTTCATTAAAAGACACAAAAAATGTTTGATCTGCTGGGGGATGAAATATTAATACAGAAGTCGAGCGAAAATATATCTCAACTTTTCAAACAGTTTACGCCTCCAAAAAGCCAACCCTGTCCCAAGAGACGCTAATTTTGAAACAGGACAGACCAGAGGACTGAGCCATTCACCAGACAGATGTGGTCCCTGCTCCGTTTCTCAGACCCCATGACCAGCATTTACACAAATATTCTCAGGGTTTGGGGGAAGGAGCTATATCCAAGCGGTTTAAGGACAGACTATCCAGAGTGAGAAAAACAAACATTAGTTCTCCCCTTGGAATTAAGCTATTGATGTACAGAAAATAATCCTTCTGCCACAAAGCAGTCTACTGTATCACTTATTAAAAGGCAATATTCACTAATTACCAGCTGGTGGTAAGTTCTAATTGCCTTTCATAAAGGTCGGGAATAGCCGGACATGCTTCCAGTTCACTGGATTATGACACAGGAATATTCTACCTAGCAGACCATAGGGGTTTTTTGGGTTTGTATTGTTTCGGGGGTTTTTTTGTTGTTGTGGGTTTGGTTTTTTGGGGTTTTGTTTGTTTGTTTGGTTGGGTTTTTTTTGGTTTTTTTTGCTATATTTAGCCTGACCTCTGTCCTGATGCCAGTAACTCGACAGACCTATTAACGACCTCTGACGCTGGTTACTAACCAGCCTTTCCAAAGAAGAGTCAAAGGCTTCATATTATTATTTATATCACAAAATGCCCTATACTGGCAAACTGTAGAACTCACCGCTACAAAATATAATAAAATCTAAAAGCAGGAAAGTGAAAAAAGGAAGCATTTAGGAAGGATGAGGATTGCCTCTTAGAAATGTTTTTGTAATACTGAGCGAAGCAGCAATGCTGCTGAAATTCACCAGCCTTTAGAAAGGAAAATGGCCTATCAGTCATTTCTGAAAGATGGTTTGCCCTACCACAAGCCAAAATACTTTCCAATCAAGTTAAATATATGCTTTGTTTTGAACTGCTTATTCCATCCATTGCCTTTTTTGCTTCCCAAGCACTCGTAGATACAGCAACTCTAGAAATTCTACATTGCATACACACGATGTGTCATTTCCAACCTCATCTAACACTCAAAACCACTTCAAATTGATTACTTCTCATTGGTATCAGTCTAATGGAGATGAAGGCCAGGCTTTTATTTCTTATCTTGCAGAAAAAATGCCAGATCCATTGCATACACACACAGATACACAGTGTCTCACTGGACTGCAATGCCATACCTGCCAGGTGGAAACGTTGTTGGAGCAGTATTATGACCTGAAGAATTTTTTTTTTTTCCTGAAACCTCAGAAGTCTCAACCACTGCTTTTAATGAACTGTATAACTGTAGTGTTTAAACCAAGATTATCTTTTACGATAACCACGTCTGGCACAGGACTTACAATAGATTACTGATGGAGAGAATCCCATTTTAAGGAACTTTGGTATAGCAAGGTTGCACGGTACACCTTCAGTTTCAAGAACTTTTATCTTCTGTTGGTTCTTTATCATTCTCCTCGATCCAGACAGATGTAAACTTGCTGCCAGTGCTGACTGCATCAGCCTCCTCTTATCATTTACAAGGTCACACAGGTGTGGTTGTCCCTCATCAAACCTATTGAGGAGCCCTGCTGTAGGATGGGGATCCCACCATTACCAGGCGCTGGTTCAGGGGTCTAGTGCAGTGACCAAGAGGATAACTTATCAGCCCTGTATTTACAGAACTAAAACGTACAGCTGAGGCCACACTGAATTATCCCGTGCCTTCAGCCCTCAGGACAAAGCTGACTTGCCAAATTGAAGTGGACTGGTATTACGCATTGTTCCTCCGCTGAACATTTTACCTTTGTCATGGAAGTTGGTCTCTTGTTGGATACGTTCTCCTGACTCTTGCTGCCTAATGATCATTCTGTCCGATTAGCTGAACTTCATGCTCACGTTTAAAACCTCTAATATGCTCTACTTTTCCCAAGCCCCATCAATAAACTAGTATTTTGCACTTGATAAGTGTATGATCTAAATCATGAGCTGCCAAATAAGGAAATTAATAAATTCCCTGCACTTCCAATGAAGACGTTCTTGGAAGCCTACCTTCCCTTAGCCTATTCTGGGTACTTCTTTCACAGGCAAAGGGAAATGTCCACTATGGAGGATCCTACCCATCAGGAGGTCAGGTCATGATCATTCTACTTAGGGAGTCTACAAGAGAAGACCAAACGTTTTTCATTGACACAGCTTGGTCTCCAGGCATGTGGCTGTGGACTTAGATTGTACTCCTGAACCACAGCTCTGTCCTCACTAACCTCCCGCCAGCTTGAGGTCAGGGTCAAGGTTCTACAGCGACCACTGTGGCAGATGAAGCCACCAACCTGCCACTATCCCAACAAATCCTAAGCAGCAGCAGTGGGACATTCTAATTTTCATTAACATCCAAGCTCTGCATTATCCCTACTCTTTTTCACTCTTATGTAAAACTCTTGGGTGTACATCTCCATTCTGGCATTAACCCCATTCAGCTTACAGTGCACGTGCTGTGGATACAGACAGGGAATTTGTGCTCAGCCATCCAGCTTACCTTTTCCAACAGCACTATTTCCAGCTGCATCCCTACCCCGTTAGTATTTATGTCATTTGGGTTGTCTCCTTCCTCGCTTCCTTGCCTTGTCCTCCTGGCATTATTTACACAACGTGAAAAGCCACCGAACATCCCAGCCTGTGTAACCGAGACTCCTGCCAGCCACATGCCTGCCCTGGGAGTTCATATTTTCCTCCTATTCTCTCTATTTCCAGCGAGCAACCACTTACAATCTTTTCTAAATAAAATGAAGTCACCCACCATCCATGGCAATCACCCTGCATGCTGCTTGATGAGGGGAACGAAATGTCACTAACCATGCTCAGAGACACGAGGGACTCCCTAGGACATCCCTACCTAGAGCCAGCACTGCCACCTAGGACGAGTCCCTCCGGGAGCACGCAGAGAATTTGTTCATGTCAAACTCTGAAAGGTTTATCTTCCCTATCCCAATTCTGTGCGCAACGTGAACACGTCCATTGTCTGTTTTTTCCAGTAACACCGCTTCTTGCTCCAGTTCACCTCTGCTCTGGGCCCTTTACTAAGGGTTTGTGACAGGTAGATGGTGAGAGAAGCCACAGATGTACCATTTGTCTCTCTCCTTTAACCCCACTCACTATTGAAAAAACAGTAAAGTTTGGAGCTGTTGGAGAGGAACAAAGGGATAAATTCAGACCAACGCACCCCTGGCTTTCAAGCTGCTAACCCAACACCTGAGTGTACCATTTGGTTGCTTTGTCTCTCTCTCCCCTTCCCATAAACTCAGGAAAAACTCTTTCCTTTCTCCCTGCCTTCATTTCTCTTGCTTCTTACATCTGCAAAATGTTTGGGATGCCAGGTGGGATGACTGGGTATCAGCGTGACTTTCACCTCGATTCAGGTGTGCAGCTGAAACCATCACACCTGGCTGCAATGCAAACAAAACCATTCCCCAGGTCAGCAGAAGGAAATTTCTTTTTTTCCCTTTCATCGCTGTCGCTAGAACCTGGCAGCAATTCTTTACTGGGCCTGTTTCTGAACTTTCCACTGAAAAGACAAGGAAATCAGCAACTCTTCCTGCTCGATAGTCACCAGCTTTTGAAAGGCTGGTGAGCACTCGGTGAAATTGGGAATACAGAGAAGAGCGAGCTCTGGGCTGTGCCAACTCTGCTTCTCACATCTCAGAGAGCTATGCTGCTTATTTATCCACCTGAGACTAATCTGAACAGTGAGAACTGCATTGCATATATTATTATATACCATCAGCAGGACCATTATTGCATACCATCAGCAGCACTGACTCATACTTGCACCGTGGAGGCCCAGAACTTCAAGAGGACGGACAAGGACAGAACAGAACCCAGCAGCAGCAACTAAAGCACACAATCAGCATTCACACGTACTTCCCGTCCAGCAGAACTGCATTGCTCACCATTCTTTTTGTTCTTAAGTACAGCAAATTACACCATCTTAGTACGATGACAGCTGAATAAATGTTTTCTTTTTTTTTTCTTCTTTTTCCCACAGCAGGGTCAAATATGCTTCCACCGAGCTCTCGCAAAATCCCACAAATGCAAGCCAAACACAAACCCCAGCATTAGGCATGATGATGACAATTTTCCAGCTATCACTGTAGAAACCCAGGACTATTTTGAGCCTGATTTTTGAGAAGTGTTGAGTGCTAACTTCAACTGGAGCGCTAGTAGCACACCTGAAAAATGCAGAACTGCAAGATGGACACCCAGATTCTGCATACTCAGAATATCTGGAGCAAATACCATGGCAAGTTTAGGGAGTTTATGTCTCCAGCAGCTGGGAAGGCATTTTTTTAAGCAACAGCTAACCTTTCTTGTTGGACAGAGAGAGGGAGGAAGAAACTAAAAATATTCCATGCCGTTCCCATGGAGGGGGCAGGGAAGAGAAGACTTTTCAATTATACAAAAATAAATATATAATTTTAGGGCTCTGACCCAAAATAACCTCTTATCCCAGGATAAATAAATGAGACTCTAACTGTTAGCACTGCAGCATGGAAAACATAAACTAAGTAAAATGAACGATTTGAAAAAACTCCTTATCTCCTCTTATGTCTGCTGCAATGTAGTCGTTTAAGTATCGTGATTCCAAGCTGTGATAATGGTATATCAGCATAATTGTGCAAGCATTTTTGCTTCTTTGACACCAAATTCATCCTTTAAACCACTGCAAGAGTGACTCCAAGAAAAAAAAAAAATCTTTTTAAGAGGAATCTCTCACATCATTGAACTTACTACATTATTTCTCAAATTAACCACTTTGTATAGAAGGGAAAATATCAAGGAAAGAAACACCAAGACATGATGGAATTGGTCAAGGCCAGGCTGGATGAGGCTTTGAGCAACCTGGGCTAGTGGGAGGTGTCCCTGCCCATGGCAGGGGGTGGAACTGGATGATCTTTAAGGTCTCTTCCAACCCAAACCATTCTATGATTCTATAAATTACAGGAACTTAATGCTAAACCATACAAAATGGACAATATTTTTTCTCGGGTATGCTGACGTACACAAGGAATAAGGGGGTCAACACCAACAAATTTATACTTATGCTGGCTGAGAAAAAAGCCTAAATTCATTATATAGAATATAAAAGAATGAGGTGGTGTCTTACGTGAATCTCAAGTTTTATTCTTCCAGTGAGAACACATTCTCTATGTTAAATGATGTAAAACAAAATGTATATAATTTTTGCCCAAATTTGGGAGCTACCACCTCAGCCTGCAAGACACATTAACAGGTGCCATTAATTAAACAGCTCTTGCACACTGAAAAGACCCAAGTACACCACTAATCAGGAAAAAAATGCATTTGTTGCATCAGTGACACTCTCATTTCATTTCCCATTACATCCTGTGCTTGTCATAGGCCAGAGTTTATGAATTTCCTGCTTTAAAGCCTACTCACATTTATAACAGGGTGATTTTTGAAGCCATGTGCCCTTCTTCCATACCTAGACTAAAGATACTGGAACGACCCCAATGTCAGCATCAAGCTAACAAATCATCCCAAACATCTGAGCATGAAGTCATTCTGTTAACAGAAAAAGGAACAGATGCTGGTGGGAAAAAAGCAAGTTAACTCTACCATTGCTGGCA